>NC_057796.1:1162129-1382700 GCF_018294505.1 Triticum aestivum | reverse complement strand
GCTCCGCCGCCGCCCGTCGCCGCACCTCCCGCCGCCGCCTCCGCGCGCGTCGCCGTCTCCCCCGAGCTCTCCTGTTGGCCCCCGTCTTCCCCGAGCTCACCGCGCCCCGATCCAGATCCATTCGGTCTAGGTTGACTTCTTCCCCTCCCCATTTTTCTCCAAGTCCCAGAGTTTTGACATTACATGCTCCTGTTCATCGCATCATAACTCTATGCATATAGCTCCGTTTCGTGCGTGTATTATATCAAAATGTTCGTCTCGAGATGCACTTAATTTTGGTCCATTGTGCCATGTTCATTTGAGTCCATCTTGATGGCAAAAGTGCTATTTGCTGTTAACTGCTGTTACTTAGCAGAACTTGAGGATTTGTTATTTTTGTTGCATTTGATGTGTGCATCTTATGTGCATGAGCTCTATATGTCTTTTGATGGATGCCATGCCCTCTTTACAGAGGTGTACACCATGTATTTTTGTGATCTCTGTGGCGACTAGCACAAGCATGCAAACTAGGGTTCGTGATGTTTCTGATTTCAGGGACTTGGTAGTTTTTCTAAGTCTGTGACTGCTGTTGTTTTGTTGCTATGTATCCATGTGGCTACAGAGAGATCCATGCTCCTCTTGGAGATGTTCAGTTAGGATGTTTTGTAGATACAGCATGACTCTATCTTGCTCTACTTTTGCTATAAAATGTTCCTGGCAGATTGTTTACGTGATATTCAATTTTTCCAAGGTTGTTGTAGTTGTTTGCTACATGCTATGAACTTGGTCTTGCCATGGTTAGCTTAATAAACATGCCATCTTGCTGTAGGTATGCTTGTTTTGTCATGCATTGCTTTGTGGTGAGGGAAGCAAGCTAACCAAGATGCCTTCATATTACTGTTTCTGCCGTGCTCTGTTTTCTGCCAAGTCTGAAACCTGTTATCGAAACTTGCTATGTTTACATGGTTGCCATCATATCTTCTGGTCCTTTTTGGCTTATGGTCAGTAAGGTACTTTTGTCATATGCATCTAGTAGATTCATGCCATGCCTTGTTTTGCTATGTTAAGTTCTTGTAGCATGTTGATTTCATCCTCTGAACATTGCTACCTGATGCATGTTAAGTTTTTCTAAGTCTGTGATCCTGTTATCTTTTACACTTTTGCCATGCTTGTTTTAACCTGCTGTGTTGTGATCTAGCCGTAGCTCAGGGTTCATCTTTTGTCAAGCATATCCTGTAGATTACTGCAATATGTTTTGTTTCTATGTTGGAGTGCTCTAGCATAGTTACTTGTTGCATTCTAAGTGCTATCATGCTGTTAATCGCAGATTCGTGTCATTTCTTGTTTTGCTTGCCATTTGCAAACCGTGCATCCGTTTCCGGTGATCTTTATATCGATTTCGACCGAAATCATCTAATCTTTCCAGTGGCATGCTTGTTTTGCCAAGTTACTGCCTTGTTCATCATTTTTCTTCCGGAGCACGCATATGCATCGCATATCATATCTTGCATATCATTCATGTATTGCATCATGTTGTTTGTGCATTTCCCGTGATTGATTGTGGTTCCATTGCTTGTGTTCTTGTTTTGGGTAGAGCCAGGAGACGAGTTCGTGAACGAGGAACCTGTTGAGTACGCTTACGAGGATCAAGCTTTCGACAACTCTGAGAACCTTGCAGGCAAGATGACCATACCCTCGAAATCACTTCTATCTTTGCTTTGCTAGTTGTTCGTTCTATTGCCATGCTACGCTACCTACCACTTGCTATATCATGCCTCCCATATTGCCATGTCAGCCTCTAACCATCCTTTTCCTAGCAAACCGTTGTTTGGCTAAGTTACCGCTTTTGCTCAGCCCTTCTTATAGCGTTGCTAGTTGCAGGTGAAGTTGAAGTTGGTTCCATGTTGGAACATGGAAATTTTGGAATATCACAATATCTATTATTATATTAATGCATCTAAATATTTGGTAAAGGGTGGAAGGCTCGGCCTTATGCCTGGTGTTTTGTTCCACTCTCGCCGCCCTAGTTTCCGTCATACTGGTATTTTGTTCCTTGATTTTGCGTTCCTTACGCGGTTGGGTGATTTATGGGACACCCTTGACAGTTCGCCTTGAATAAAACTCCTCCAGCAAGGCCCAACCTTGGTTTTACCATTTGCCACCTAAGCCTTTTCCCCCGGGTTTTCGCGAGCCCGAGGGTCATCTTTATTTAAACCCCCGGACCAGTGCTCCTTCGAGTGCTGGCCCAAACTGGGCGATGTCCGGTGCCCCCTGGGCAAACTAGGTGATGTTTGTCGAAGAGTGAAAGCAGAACACCAACGACCAGCTGGTCTCCTCCAACCTCTTGCTATCCCAGAATGGAAGTTTGATCATATCGAAATGGACTTCGTGACCGGATTTCCCAAGTCCAAGCATGGAAATGATGCTATCTTCGTTGTCATTGACAAGCTTTCTAATGTGGCTCATTTCCTTCCAATCAAAGAATCCATCATAGCAGCTCAGTTGGCAGAGCTATACACCTCCAGGATTGTCTCCTTGCACGGCCTTCCACAATTGATATCTTCAGATCGTGGAAGCATCTTCACTTCTATGTTCTGGGACTCCTTCCAGAAGGCCATGGGCACCAACATTCGCTTCAGCACCGCTTTCCATCCTCAAACTAGTGGCCAAGTCGAGCGAGTCAATCAAATTCTTGAAGATATGCTCAGGGCTTGTGTCATTTCCTTTGGCATGAAATGGGAAGATTGTCTTCCATATGCCGAGTTCTCCTACAACAACAGCTTCCAAGCGAGTTCGGGCAAGGCCCCATTCGAAATTCTCTATGGCATAAAGTGTTGGAAATATGCCCTAGAGGCAATAATAAAATGGTTATTATTATATTTCCTTGTTCATGATAATTGTCTATTGTTCATGCTATAATTGTGTTATCCGGAAATCGTAATACATGTGTGAATACATAGACCACAACATGTCCCTAGTGAGCCTCTAGTTGACTAGCTCGTTGATCAACAGATAGTCATGGTTTCCTGACTATGGACATTGGACGTCATTGATAACGGGATCACATCATTAGGAGAATGATGTGATGGACAAGACCCAATCCTAAGCATAGCACAAAGATCGTGTAGTTCGTTTGCTAGAGCTTTTCCAATTGTCAAGTATCATTTCCTTAGACCATGAGATTGTGCAACTCCCGGATACCGTAGGAGTTCTTTGGGTGTGCCAAACGTCACAACGTAACTGGGTGGCTATAAAGGTGCACTACAGGTATCTCCGAAAGTGTCTGTTGGGTTGGCACGAATCGAGACTGGGATTTGTCACTCCGTTTGACGGAGAGGTATCTCCGGGCCCACTCGGTAATGCATCATCATAATGAGCTCAATGTGACCAAGTGTTTGGTCACGGGATCATGCATTATGGTACGAGTAAAGTGACTTGCCGGTAACGAGATTAAACGAGGTATTGGGATACCGACGATCGAATCTCGGGCAAGTAACGTACTGATTGACAAAGGGAATTGTATACGGGATTGATTGAATCCTCGACATCGTGGTTCATCCGATGAGATCATCGTGGAACATGTGGGAGCCAACATGGGTATCTAGATCCCGCTGTTGGTTATTGACCGGAGAGTCGTCTCGGTCATGTCTGCATGTCTCCCGAACCCGTAGGGTCTACACACTTAAGGTTCGGTGACGCTAGGGTTGTAGAGATATTAGTATGCGGAAAACCGAAAGTTGTTCAGAGTCCCGGATGAGATCCCAGACGTCACGAGGAGTTCCGGAATGGTCCGGAGGTGAAGAATTATATATAGGAAGTCCAGTTTCGGCCATCGGGAATGTTTCGGGGGTTATCGGTATTGTACCGGGACCACCGGAAGGGTCCCGGGGGTCCACCGGGTGGGGCCACCTATCCCGGAGGGCCCCATGGGCTGAAGTGGGGAGGGGAACCAGCCACTGGTGGGCTGGTGCGCCCCCCTTGGGCCTCCCCTGCCCCTAGGGTTGGAAACCCTGGGGGTGGGGGGCGCCCCACTTGGCTTGGGTGGCAAGCCACCCCCTTGGCCGCCGCCCCCCTGGAGATGGGATCTCCCAGGGCCGGCGCCCCCAGGGACCCTATATATAGTGGGGGGGAGGGAGGGCAGCAGTACCCTAGCCCCTGGCGCCAACCTCTCCCTCCCGTGACACCTCTCCCTCCCGCTTGCGCTTGGCGAAGCCCAGCCGGGATCCCCGCTACTTCCACCACCACGCCGTCGTGCTGCTGGATCTCCATCAACCTCTCCTTCCCCCTTGCTGGATCAAGAAGGAGGAGACGTCGCTGCTCCGTACGTGTGTTGAACGCGGAGGTGCCGTCCGTTCGGCGCTCGGTCATCGATGATTTGGATCACGACGAGTACGACTCCATCAACCCCGTTCACTTGAACGCTTCCGCTCGCGATCTACAAGGGTATGTAGATGCACTCCTTCCCTCTCGTTGCTAGTAAACTCCATAGATGGATCTTGGTGATGCGTAGAAATTTTTTGATTTATGCTACGATCCCCAACAGTGCCATCATGAGCCAAGCCTATGCGTAGTTTCTATGCACGAATAGAACACAACTTGTTGTGGGCGTAGATGTTGTCAATTTCCTTGCCACTACTAGTCTTATCTTGTTTCGGCGGCATTGTGGGATGAAGCGGCCCGGACTGACCTTACACGTACGCTTACGTGAGACAGGTTCCACCGACTGACATGCACTAGTTGCATAAGGTGGCTAGCGGGTGTCTGTCTCTCCCACTTTAGTCGGAACGGATTCGATGAAAAGGGTCCGTATGAAGGGTAAATAGAAATTGGCATAGCACGTTGTGGTTTTATGTAGGTAAGAAACGTTCTTGCTAGAAACCTATAGAAGCCACGTAAAAACATGCAACAACAATTAGAGGACGTCTAACTTGTTTTTGCAGCATATGCCTTGTGATGTGATATGGCCAAAAGGATGTGATGAATGAGATATATGTGATGTATGAGATTGATCATGTTCTTGTAATAGGAATCATGACTTGCATGTCGATGAGTATGACAACCGGCAGGAGCCATAGGAGTTGTCTTTATTTTTGTATGACCTGCGAGTCATTGAATAATGCCATGTAAATTACTTTACTTCATTGCTAAACACGTTAGCCATAGAAGTAGAAGTAATCGTTGGCGTGACAACTTCATGAAGACACGATGATGGAGATCATGATGATGGAGATCATGGTGTCATGCCGGTGACGAAGATGATCATGGCGCCCCGAAGATGGAGATCAAAGGAGCAAAATGATATTGGCCATATCATGTCACTATTTGATTGCATGTGATGTTTATCATGTTTTACATCTTATTTGCTTAGAACGACGGTAGTAAGTAAGATGATCCCTTATAATATTTTCAAGAAAGTGTTCCCCCTAACTGTGCACCGTTGCGAAGGTTCGTTGTTTCGAAGCACCACGTGATGATCGGGTGTGATAGATTCTAACGTTCGCATACAACAGGTGTTGACGAGCCTAGCATGTACAGACATGGCCTCGGAACACACGCAATACACTTAGATTGACTTGACGAGCCTAGCATGTACAGACATGGCCTCGGAACATGGAAGACCGAAAGGTCGAGCATGAGTCGTATAGAAGATATGATCAACATGAAGATGTTCACCGATGTTTGACTAGTCCGTCTCACTTGATGATCGGACACGGCCTAGTTGACTCGGATCATGTTTCACTTAGATGACTAGAGGGATGTCTATCTGAGTGGGAGTTCATTGAATAATTTGATTAGATAAACTTAATTATCATGAACTTAGTCTAAAATCTTTACAATATGTCTTGTAGATCAAATGGCCCACGTTGCCCTCAACTTCAACGCGTTCCTAGAGAAAACCAAGCTGAAAGATGATGGCAGCAACTATACGGACTTGGTCCGGAACCTGAGGATCATCCTCATAGCTACCAAGAAAGATTGTGTCCTAGAAGCACCGCTAGGTGATGCACCCATCCCAGAGAACCAAGACGTTATGAACGCTTGGCAATCACGTGCTGATGATTACTCCCTCGTTCAGTGCGGCATGCTTTACAGCTTAGAACCGGGGCTCTAAAAGCGTTTTGAGCAACACGGAGCATATGAGATGTTCGAAGAGCTGAAAATGGTTTCCCAAGCTCATGCCCGGGTCGAGAGATATGAAGTCTCCGACAAGTTCTTCAGTTGTAAGATGGAGGAAACCAGTTCTGTCAGTGAGCACATACTCAAAATATCTGGGTTGCACAACCGCTTGACTCAGCTAGGAGTTAATCTCCCAGATGACGCGGTCATTGACAGAATCCTTCAGTCTCTTCCACCGAGCTACAAGAGCTTTGTGATGAACTTCAATATCCAGGGGATGGAAAAGACCATTCCTGAGGTATATTCAATGCTGAAATCAGTGGAGGTGGAGATCAAAAAGGAACATCAAGTGTTGATGGTGAATAAAACCACTAAGTTCAAGAAAGGCAAGGGTAAGAAGAACTTCAAGAAGGACGGCAAGGGAGTTGCCGCGCCCGGTAAGCCATTTGCCGGGAAGAAGCTAAGGAATGGACCCAAGCCTGAGACTGAGTGCTTTTATTGCAAGGGAAGTGGTCACTGGAAGCGGAACTGCCCCAAATACTTAGCGGACGAGAAGGCCGGCAACACCAAAGGTATATGTGATATACATGTAATTGATGTGTACCTTACCAGTACTCGTAGTAGCTCCTGGGTATTTGATACCGGTGCGGTTGCTCATATTTGTAACTCAAAACAGGAGATGCCGAATAAGCGGAGACTGGCGAAGGACAAGGTGACGATGCGCATCGGGAATGGTTCCAAGGTCGATGTGATCGTCGTCGGCACGCTACCTCTACATTTACCTACGGGATTAGTTTTAAACCTCAATAATTGTTATTTAGTGCCACCTTTGAGCATTAACATTGTATCAGGATCTCGTTTAATTCGAGATGGCTACTCATTTAAATCAGAGAATAATGGTTGTTCTATTTATATGAGAGATATGTTTTATGGTCATGCCCCGCTTGTTGAGGATATAAACCTTAGAGTCACCTGCCCGGTGGGGCCGGGTTACACATAAGGGTCATCACCTGAAGCCCGGCGCCAAGCTTAAAGACGGTGGGCCAAAGATGGGCTTAAGACCCGGAGATGGCTTGAGACCCGTAGCTACAACCATCATTATGGTAGAACTTGTAGTGTAAGGCAAGAATAGTTGAGAGTCCGAGCATGGCACTCTTATGAGCCGGTCGGGGCTCTCAGAGCTGCTGGGTGTCAACCTCTCTATATAAAGGGACGACCCGGCAGCGGTTTAGGGGGAGAAAGATCTCGTCGAGAGCCAGGCATAGCAGTTAAGCTCCCTGGTCATCGAAACCCTAATCAATACCACCTCAACTGGACGTAGGCTTTTACCTTCACCGTAAGGGGCCGAACCAGTATAAACCCTCGTGTTCCTTGTCCCGTTTAACCCCTTCAAGCTTCCTAGCGGCGATGGCTCCACGACTAAGTCCTAGCTTGAGGACATTTGCCGTGACAATTCCACGACAGTTGGCGCCCACCGTGGGGCCAGCGCACGGTGGATTTGAGTTCTTGAAGGGCAGCTTCGAAGCTTCGAAGGGATCAAGGGATACGCTGTGGGCCGGATGACCAAGAGTCGTCGCGGCAAGCTCTACATCGACGATGCAAACTGGGGCCCCGACGCCGGCTCAATTGAGTACGGATACCGGGTCCCCTTCGGCGGAATTCATGTTTTCATTGGCAAGATTGGTGAGCCGGGCCCTGAGCCGGATCTCTGCGCCGATCTCATCGAGACGGCTCAACGCGCATGACCCGCCCGGGCCCTGCCTGCCTTGAAGCATGCTTTTGTGGGATGTATCCATAGAGGGCTCTCTGAGGGATCTGGATCTGGTGATGAGACGACCGCCGGCTGTGACGGCGAATCATCCACAGATGAGTCAAACTCGTTGTATCAACTTCAAGATGGCAGGCTAACGGGTTGTTCCGATGGTGACAGTATTCTGGACCCGTTTGAGCCGCCGAGCCGGGTTGGAATCTTCATGGCCGGTGCGCAGCCTGTTCAGAACCCTGCTGCTGGGGCGGGAAACCCGGTGCCCTCGCCGGCTCAGGTGCTGATGGATCTCACGGACAAGATGACGGCCCTGTTGACTGCCGCGGTTGACCCGGCGGATCAAGCTCAGCATGACGCGGAGGTGGCGCAGTTAAAGTTAGATCTAGTGAGAGCCAATAGGATCTGGCAGCGGAAGGGATCAGGATGGCTGCGGAGAGGGCGGCTCTCGACACCCAAACTCAGTTGATTCAGGCGCAGTCCTTCCGGCTCACGACGGATCAGCACGCGTCCAATGAGGTCATGAGAAGGAGGCATCAAAAGGGCCAATCTTGACTCCCTCCGGTTTACGATCCTCGAAACCTCTTCAACACGCTAGGTGCAGGGCCTAGTAACCCGCCAGGGATCATAGTGCCCAGGTCTGGGACCCCTGTTCAGCCACAAGTGATGGGGCCTCCCCGGGTGAACCCTGCCCCGCCTCAGTATGTGCCAATACCACCGGGTCATTATGCTAACCCGCTGGAGAACATGGTCGCCGCAGCAGCACGGCTGGCGGCCCTCCCAATTGACGGCGACTCTCCAACGGCTATTGAAACCCGCCGGGTCAGGGAACTCCTTCAGACAGCGCTGGCGCAGCAAGAGGCGTACTCTTACAGCCTGGACAGGATCCACTCGACCCCTCGTCCAGGCCGGAGCCCGAGTTACAGCAGACACATGGTCTCAGCGACCGGCTCAAGTAATGTCGCCATGACCCACCCCCTGGCCATGGACCGGCTCATAACGGAGCCTTTCACGCAGCAGACCAAGACAGAGCGCGGCAAGAGGCGGAGCAGGTGCCTCAGTTGACGGCTTACCAGACTCCCCCGGCTTATCCGACGACTTCCGTCGACGTGGGTATCCCTACGAGGACTGGAGGTGTCCCTTGTTTAGTGCCAGCTCTCCGCAATGAACGTCTACCCAAGGACTTCAAAGGCCCTAGGAAGGTGCCTAATTACACGGCTGACTTACAACCCGGAGCCTGGATCGAAAGTTACGAGATGGCCATGGAACTTCTGGAGGTCAGTGAAGCGGCGATGGCCAAGTACTTCACCATGATGCTATATGGGACTGCCCGCACTTGGTTGAAAGGGCTACCGCCGAATTCCATCAGATCTTGGGCTGAGTTGAAGGCCCGGTTCATACAAAACTTCAAAGACACCTGTAGACAGTCTATGTCAATAGTGGATTTGACTAACTGTAAACAACATGAGGGTGAGTCTACGACACATTGGGTTCGCCGGGTCAAAGAGATCATACATTCATCGGATAAGATGGATGCCGGCTCTGCAGTCTTAATGTTGGAGCAAAATTGTCGTTTTCTGCCCCTAAAGATGAAACTCGGGCGGCTTAAGCGCGACTGCAATGATATGGGTACGCTGATGGCGGCTCTCATCAAGTACGCCGATTCTGATAGTACCAAGGACCCCGCTTCAGATGATGAAAGGACAGGGAAGGGAAAGAAGAACGGCAATGGCAAGGGTCCTCAGCATAACCCGGGGAACCAAGGAAGTGGCAAGCGTAAGGCCGACGGCACCCTAGAGTTCGTGGCCAACGCCAGTTCACAGGGTAATAGCCAGAGACGCAAGGGGAGGCCCCCTCCCCGAGCCGGCGGGTCAGGCCCGACGCTGGAGCAACTGTTGAATGAGCCCTGTCCAAGGCATGGCTCTAGATAGAAGCCAGCTACTCATCTATGGAAGGATTGTGCAATCATGAAGGACTTTAAG
This sequence comes from Triticum aestivum, assembly GCF_018294505.1. Taxonomy (NCBI): domain Eukaryota; kingdom Viridiplantae; phylum Streptophyta; class Magnoliopsida; order Poales; family Poaceae; genus Triticum; species Triticum aestivum. The sequence goes on along the minus strand of NC_057796.1, from coordinate 1,372,860 downwards.
AATTCCAACGCCTTTAACAGCAACAATGGCTCGGGCGGTGGCTCAGGCACCGGCGGCTTTCATGGCCCGGGCAGCGGCTCAAATTCTAATCCTCAGAACGGTCAAGGGGGCTTTAATCAGCAGTCTGGCGAGGGTCATCAACAGCAGCAGGGGGGTTATCAGACCAATCCAAAGCAGCTTAGCGGTGGACAGTATCATGTATTTACCACTAGTCTGTGTAAGCGAGATCAGAAGCTTCATAAGAGGGTTGTGAATGCTGTTGAGCCGGCGGTTCCACGCTATTTACGATGGTCTGAGCAGCCTATAGTGTGGAGTAGGGAGGATCACCCTCCCCGGGTGGATAATCTGGGTCACTTGGCCTTGGTGGTGGCTCCTCAGGTGGGAGGATATAAGTTCACTAAGGTGCTCATGGATGGAGGCAGCAGCATCAACATCCTCTATTATGAGACTTTCCGTCGTATGGGGTTGATTGATAAGAACCTCAGCCAGTCAAACACTATTTTCCATGGTGTGGTACCTGGTAAGTTGGCTTATCCAGTCAGCAAGATCGAGTTGGAAGTGGCCTTTGGAGACGAGCACAGCTACAGGGTGGAAAAATTGACCTTTGAGGTGGTCAAGATAAGAAGCCCGTATCATGCCATATTCGGGCGGCCGGCTTACGCCAAGTTCATGGCACGGCCGTGTTACGTGTATTTACAGCTCAAGATGCCGGGTCTCAATGGGACCATTACGGTTCATGGCAGCCAAAAGGTGGCCTTGGAGTGTGCGGAAGGCGATGCAGCTTATGCAGAATCTGTTGGTGCAACAGAGGAGTTAAAATTTTACAAGGACAATGTTGACCCAACAGATATGACCTCTTTGAAAAAGCCGACTACGGAGCATGAGCCGGCAATGAAATTTAAGTCGGCTGATGAGACTAAACTTGTTGATTTCGTTCCAGGTGATTCATCTCAGCAGTTTAGCATCAGTGCCAATCTAGATCCAAAATAGGAAAGCGCGCTCATCGAGTTCATCCGTGAGAATAGGGACATTTTTGCATGGAAACCTTCTAACATGCCAGGTGTACCTAGAGAACTCGCTGAGCACACTCTCAATGTTGATCCAAAATTTAAGCCGGTCAGGCAATTCCTTCGGCGGTTTAATGAAGAGAGGCGGAAAGCTATTGGTGAAGAGGTGGCCCGGCTCTTGGCGGCCTGGTTTATTGTTGAAGTCTTTCACCCAGAGTGGTTAGCTAACCCGGTGCTCGTGCTCATGAAGAACGGCACCTGGCGGATGTGTGTGGACTACACGGATTTAAATAAGGCGTGTCCGGCTAATCCTTTTGCCCTTCCCCGTATTGATCAAATCATTGATGCTACGGCGGGTTGTGAGCGCTTAAGCTTCTTGGATGCTTATTCCGGATATCATCAGATTAAAATGGCAGTTAAGGACCAGGAGAAGACGGCATTCATCACTCCCTTTGGAGCCTTCTGCTATGTGTCTATGCCCTTTGGACTCAAGAGTGCACAGGCGACTTATCAGCGTTGCGTGCAGAACTGTCTTCATAACCAGATTGGGCGCAATGTTCATGCTTATGTGGATGATATTGTGGTTAAATCCAGGAAGGAGGAAACCTTGATAGATGATCTGAGGGAAACCTTTGATAATCTCCGGGTCTACAAGATGATGCTTAACCCGGCCAAGTGTGTTTTTGGTGTTCCTGCAGGCAAGCTCTTGGGTTTCTTGGTTTCTAACAGAGGCATTGAAGCTAACCCGGAGAAGATCAAGGCCATCACCTCCATGGCTAAGCCGGCGTGTATAAACGACGTCCAGCGCTTGGCGGGTCGTATCGCTGCTTTAAGCCGGTTTATAAGCCGTTTGGGGGAGAAGGCCATGCCATTATATCAGTTGATGAAGAAAACTGATGACTTTGTCTGGAATGATGCAGCTAATACTGCTTTTGAGGATTTGAAGAGGCAGCTGGAGGAGCCCCCAGTCCTTGTTGCTCCGGTTGACAAGGAGCCTTTATTGTTGTATGTCGCTGCTAACGCACGAGCCGTCAGTGTGGCTGTGGTGGTGGAGCGCAAGGAAGAGGGTAAGGAGCATCCGGTTCAGCGGCCGGTTTATTATGTCAGCGAAGTACTCATTGAGTCCAAACAGCGGTATCCACATTGGCATAAGCTTGTTTATGGTGTGTTCATGGCAAGCCGGAAGCTTAAGCATTATTTCCAGGGTCACCCCATCACTGTGGTCAGTTCTGCCCCCTTGGAGATATCATTCAAAACAGAGAGGCCATAGGGAGAGTGGCTAAGTGGGCTATAGAGCTCGGACCTCATGGTCTGAAATACGTACCACGCACTGCTGTTAAATCTCAGGCCTTGGTGGATTTCATCAATGATAGAACAGAGCTACAAGTGCCCGAACAAAAGCCGGATAACACATATTGGACTATTCACTTCGATGGGTCCAGGCAATTGGAGGGCTCGGGGGCTGGAGTCGTATTGGCTTCCCCTAAGGGTGACAAGTTCCATTATGTGCTACAATTGATGTTTCCTTGCACTAACAATGCAGCTGAGTACGAGGCCTTGCTCCACAGTCTTCGGATGGCTAAGGAGATGAGCTTGAGCCGGGTAAGGTGCTTCGGCGACTCAGACTTGGTGGCTCAACAAGTATCAGGAAAGTGGGACTCCAATGACCCTCTCATGGCGGCTTATCGCCGTGAAGTTGATGCCATTGCTGGGCACTTTCAGGGTTATCAAGTAGAGCACATCGATCGCAGGAAGAACGTGGCGGCGGATGCTTTAAACCGGCTGGGCTCTCAGCGAAAACCGGTGCCGCCTAATATTTTCCTGGACGTCCTGCATAACCCTTCTGTTAAGTTGCCTACAGAGGAAGACTTGGCTGTCCCTGACCCAGAGGCACGACTGGTGGCGGCTCTCCACATCATCCCGGACTGGGCAGTGCCCTATCTGGCTTATATGACCCAGGGAGATTTGCCTGAGGATGAAACTTTGGCCAGACAAATAACCCGGCGGTCTAAGTCAATGGTTGTTATCAATGGTGAGTTGCATCGCCGCAGTGTTACGGGAGCGTTCCAGCGTTGTGTCTCCCCTGAGGAAGGTCAAGAGATCTTGCGTGAGATTCATGAAGGGGATTGTGGTCATCATGCCGGCTCAAACTCCCTTGTGGCCAAGGCTTTTCGTCATGGTTTTTATTGGCTGACGGCTCATGCTAATGCGGAGGACTTGGTCAGTAAATGTGATGGTTGCCAAAGGTTCTCGCGACGGCCTCATGTGCCGGCTCAGGAGCTGAGGATGATCCCAATTACTTGGCGCTTTGCGGTCTGTGGGCTTGATATGGTTGGGCCTTTTAAAAGGTCCAAGGATAAGAAGACCCACCTCTTGGTGGCAGTTGACAAATTCACCAAGTGGGTTGAAGCGGAGCGAGTTAGCAGGTGTGACGCAGCCACTGCGGTTCAGTTCATGAAAAGGGTGATCTTTCGTTTTGGCTTTCCACACAGCATTATAACTGACAATGGTACCAATCTATCCAAAGGCGCCATGGAGGAGTTTTGTCAACGAGAGCATATTCGACTTGATGTTTCATCAGTGGCTCACCCTCAATCCAATGGTCAAGCGGAGAGGGCTAATCAGGAGATTCTGAAAGGCATCAAGCCCCGGCTTTTGGTCCCTTTACAACGGACGCCGGGTTGTTGGGTGGAGGAGTTACCTTCCGTGTTGTGGAGCATCAACACTACTCCTAACAGGTCTACAGGTTTCACGCCTTTCTTCATGGTTTATGAAGCGGAAGCAGTCCTCCCCAGTGACATCCGTCATGACTCGCCTCGAGTGGCGGCTTATATTGAGGCGGATAATGAACAGGCGCGCCAAGATGCTCTTGACTTGTTGGACGAACAGCGTGATGTGGCAGCAGCTCGCTCAGCGATTTACCAACAAGACCTGCGCCGTTATCACAGTCGCTGGGTTAAATCCGGGGTCTTCCAGGAAGGCGATTTGGTGCTCCGGCTCATCCAAGATCAAGCAGATGCGCACAAGCTATCCCCGCCTTGGGAAGGGCCCTTTGTGGTCAGCAAGAATTTGCACAACGGGTTATATTACCTCATTGACATTCGGGAGCACAAAGATTCACGTAAGTCGGAGGAAGAGACCCATCGGCCGTGGAAGATAGCTCAGCTTCGGCCTTATTACACTTGAGCCGCCGGCTCTCATGATGTACATATTTCTATAAGCCGTGTGTATATTATGATAAGCAATAAAGCAGGACCTCTGTCCTTTTTCTCCTCCGAAGGTGAACGAGTTGTTTCCATTACAAGATCACATGATAACTTGAAGGAGGATCCGGCGTATGATCGCATTCGAATCTGGCCGTACGCAGTATAGTCACTTGGGGGCTTCCTGTTCTAACATAGGTCGTATTCGAACCAAAGAGAACATAGCTGTCGATAGCCATTTGATTGGCAAAGTGCCGAGCTCATTGGGGAGTCTTCTCTGATCATATTTGAATCATAGATCAGCCCCCTCTGAGAACTGACGTGGATCGTATTCGAATCAGTGTCGTTAAACAACTTTTAAGGTCATTTGGGGGCTTCCTGTTCAAACATGGGTCGTATTCGAACCAAAGAGAACATAGCTGTCGATACCCTCTTGATTGGCATCGCCAAACCCACTGGGGGCTATATGATCGCATTCGAATCTTAGCTTAACCCCTTTGGGACGGGGCTCTGGTCGTATTCGAATCGGAAGCCCCTGAGTTTTGATTTTCTGATTTACAACAAGTTCTTCTGATTGTTTCAATAATATGCACGGCGGTTCTCACTTTGCCGGCTTAACTTTGATTCACAGTACTAGTCAAACACAATCGGCGTTATTAAGACTGGTAAACCGGAATTGAGGTACCAACCTTATTACCCGGGTTATATAAACCGGAAGTGTGCTTGAAGGCCGGTAAGTGTGTTATTACGGTTATATCAAGGACATAATTGAGGGCCAGTCTTTTGTGACTTAGATTCATATTCCGGGTTATATGTATGAGACTACGATTCTCAGTGCGGTAAGCCGCCTAGAGACTTGTGATTTGTTTTTCTATGCAGGATAGTTAGAAACAACTGTTTGAGCTTAATGGAAAATGAATGATCAACTATGACCCGAAGGAATATAAGGAAGCAACTACAATGGAATTCAGCGTTCAACACGTGCGCGATGGCACGACAAAGTTAAAATGTTGGTCCTATTCTATTACAAGACTCCCCGAGTCAAAAAGGGGTGAAGCATTGTTTAATAAGCCGCCTGAAGAGTCAAGATGCTGGCCGGGTTGAAGCTTCCGGCTCATCCCTCTCCGCTCCTCCGGCTATTCCTATGACCTGGAAGGTTGACGATTTCCAGTCAATGCCGCTCAGAGCTTCAAATTGCGCCTCCTCGTCAATTAACCCGGCCGGGTCAATGTCTGGGGCAAAGGTGTGCTTACGAGTCGGCGGGACTAAGCTGATGGCTTCATAACGCGGAGTGGGGATCCTCTGATTCTCTGCGTCGTAGCCCGGCTGGTACTTGGTCAGATCAGTGTCGTTCCCAATCAGGGTGGCCACCGGGCGAACGATCTTCACACAGGCAGCCATGTCCTTTTGGTCGAAGGGGGTGCCGTCTTCCTTCAAGCTGGGATAACCAAGTGCAATGTCCGTCGGGTCTAGCTCTGGAAGGAAAGCCTTGGCCCGGCTCAGAGCAGCTATGGCTCCGGCTCTTGCAGAGGCCCGTCGCAGCTCTTGGACACGCTGAGGAAGAACGGCAAGCCGGCGAAGAACTTCCGCCAGGTGAGTCGGCACCTCTTTGGATAGGGCCACCACGGCCAAGGCGCGCTGTGACCCAGTGTAGAGTTGCTCCACCAGAGTATACACGGCCTTCAACTTGGTCAGCACACTTTGGTTGAGGTTGGCGCTTCTTGGACCTGTTTAACAGAGTAAGATAAGCCGCTGGCAATGATGGGAGTTACGAGACATAAAGATTATGAACTTGATGAAAGCCGGTGGAATAACTTACCGAAGATGGCGGCGACCATCTGTGACACGTGGCGCTTTAAGCCGGAGAGTTCAGCGGTTCTCTCCGTCAGAGCCTTCTCCGCCTGTTCGGCCCGGCTCACCAGAGTAGCCTTCTCTTCGGCCCAAGTTTTATGTTCAGCTTCAAAGTCCTTTTTCAGCTTCTCTTGAGCAGCAATACTGGACACAAATTTGGCGTTGGCCTTCCGGGTCTCAGTTTCTTGCGTCCTTAGGCGGGTCTTCAGATCGGAGATGTCAGCCTCAAACTTCTTGCAAGCAGCCTGCATAATTTCCGGGTTATAGTATGAACAGTTATTATGCAATTTTAAAGTCCCAAGCACTTTCCAAGCAAAGACACTTGGCACTTGGGGGCTAATGCATGTCGAACGTTTCTATTTACAAATTACCGGTTCATGCGAGTAAGCCGGAAGATAAGTCTACAACATATTCTATCATAAGTAGTAGACTTGGGGGCTAGAGTATGGTAAAGATAACAGATAACTATGCAGTAAGCAAGAAGAGTGGTACCTCAGACTTCTGCTGTATCTGATTCACCATGTCGATCTCTAAATCCCGGCTCTTGTGCACCTTACTCACATAGCCGGAGACAATCTCTCCGATGCTCAGGTTGGCATAGTTGGTGAGGTCCAGATTGGCCCGGCGGCGCTCTAGCAACTCTTCCTTGGCGGAGCACTTGGCCAGCGCAGTGGGTCTCCCCGGCTCAACAAACTCCGTCCGGGTGATTACCACGTCCGGGTCATCGGCCGGCTGAGCCGGGCTGGAGGTCTCCGGGTTAGCAGAAGTTTCTACGATTGGCTTGTCGGTTGGAGCGGTGGCTTCAGGAGTAGAGGCAACTGGCGGTTCTTGAGCTGCAACCTCCGGTTCATGCAAGTCTGGCTCTTCGAACGGCTTGTCCTTTCAGTGCCCAGGCAAAGCTCAGCAAGTCAGGAGCAGAGGCCCTCTTGCTGAGCTTTGCCTGGGCACTGAAAGGACAAAAAGGTTAGTACAAAAGTATGAGTAAAGATAAGCACAACAAGAGATGATCATCATTACCCGGGTACAGTCTTGAAGGCCGGCAGGTTTGATTGCATCGAGTCACCAGAGGAAGGTGAGGTTTCCTGATAGTTTGAATCAGAAGAATTGAGCAGTTGACGTATAACACCCGCCAAAGGATGAAAAGGGTACAAGTGGGAGATAACCTCGGTCCGGCGTTTCCTCGACGCGTCAGGTAAACCGGAGGACAGGTCAGCGTCCTTGTTGGTCCGGGTGTGCCGCCGGCTCTCATGAATCTGTCGCTTCAAAAGAAATGGAGGATCTTGATAATCTAAAGGATGTGAAAATCTTACTTCCCGGGTTACCCTTCGGACTTTCAGCCTCGGCAAGGGCTCCGAGTCAGAGGAAAGTGTCATTACCTCTTCAACCACCGGGTTACTTGCTCCGGTGTCATCATGTTGATGAACAGTATTGATAAGGTGGACAGAAATAAACAAGAAATACAACAAGAGCTTACAGGTTCAGGGGTTACCTCTGACTCGGAGCTGTCACTCAGTTGAAGCAGCTCTGAGGCAGTGGGCTTGCTTCCCTTCTTGCGGGGAGCAGCTCTCTTGGCGGCTTTCTTAGCCTTCCTGGCCTTCTTGGCCGCCTCATGGTCATATTTGACCTTCCAGAATTTGCCGTCAGCCTGAAAAATACAATGACGATTTCTTAAGGTTCAGATGGAAGCTATCTACAGAAGAAAATAAGATGTTCAGATTAGCGGCTTACCGCTGGGGCCAGGTTGGTCTTGCAGAAGGCGCTTAAGCCGGTCTTCCCGTAGTCTGCCAAGCTCTCGTAAAAGAGAGCCTTGGTCATGTCCTCAGCAACATCTTCAGGAAGATCGTTGCGGCTGTGTCTCAGGGGGTCATCTTTCCGGCCGGTGTACTCACACATTAAGCCGGGGCGGCGGCTTAAGGGGATCACCCGCCATGAGATCCAGACTCGGACCAGATCAATGCCATTGAGGCCATTTCCCAGGAGAGCTTTGATTTTGTTGATGGTGGGGATCAGAGGTTGGCGCTCTGCCTGAGATAGCTCATCTGACAGAGGGTGAGTTGGTTCTAGACGCGAGGGACGAAAGCCGGGCAGTGGGCTCTCGTCAGCCGGCGACGTGTCTTGGCAGTAGAACCACGTCTGGTTCCAGTCCTTTGGGTGGCTTGGCGGCTCGGCGTAAGGAAAAAGGCAGTCTCTCCGTCACTGAATGGAGATTCCACCAAGTTCCAAGCTTGGCCCGTTGGCGCACTCGTTCTGCCGGTTCAGATAAAAGAGCTCTCTGAAGAGCAGCAGGCTGGGCTCTTCTCCAAGGTAGACCTCGCAGAATACTTGGAAGTTGCATATATTCGACACCGAATTGGGTCCTATGTCTTGTGGCCGCAGGTCAAAGAAATTCAGCACATCTCTAAAAAACTTTGAGCCGGGCGGTGCGAAGCCCCGGCTCATGTGATCAGCAATATTTACCACCTCCCCGTCCCTTGGCTGTGGTTTTTCCTCCGATGGGTCGGGGGCACGGTAGGACATGACGTCCTTCTTGGGCAGGTAACCCGACTTCACAAAATCCGCTAAGGTCTCGTCGGTGACGTTGGACCTCATCCAATTGCATGTGATGGGTGCTTTGGGAGCTTTGGGAGGCATAGTGAAAGTCGGAAGCCTATGATGAAAGGAAATGTCCGATTTAATTATAAGCCGGAGGAATTTACAGTTCAATGTTTAACGTGGCGGCTTATGAAGGGGCCTAATGACATATAGCTAAGTGCATCGGGTTATCTAAGCTACTGGGGGTACTGAGAGTAATTCAATTGTCTACAGCTTTGTTGTAAATGAGCCGGCAAATGTTACGGCGCGTGGCTTCTTTTGAGTCGGAAGGTTTTACGGCGCGTGGCTTCTTTAAGCCGAAAATGTAAGCCGCCATAATTCAGCAGGTACAATTTTTTACTAAGTGTGGTGAAAACAGGTTTCACACATCACAGTAACTAATTTGGATCAAAATGGTCGACTAAAGAGGAAAGTGTCTAGACCTAAACCAGACGCAAAAGAAGTGTGCGGGTTCGAACAGAGCCTCTATGCAGTAAAAAGGAGATCTATGTACATTGGAAACGGGCGTGAAACAACTACCGCGGCAGTTCTATACAGTCTAAGATCAAGAAAGGTGGTAAAAATCAAATCTACTGAGAACTCGCGAAGAACGGTGAAGAACACGGGAAGAACAGCAAGAGCTTAATGTGGATCTACTCTATGGAGTGGCGATGGCTTACGGGTGCTGGTGAATCGCGGAGGTCGCCGCCGTTTTCTCTGGACACAAAAGGTTGATGCAGCGGCCGGAGTCGGGGAGGACGAGAAGACCCGCAGTGGCGACGGCAACGGAGCTCGAGCGGAAGAACAGTGGCGCGAGGAGGAAGACGGGTGGCTGAAGGCTCATCGGGTCGGACTACTTATAAGGGCAAGCTCATAAGTGGGCGCGAGAAACGATGAGGCCACGGCGCGGTTATCTCACCATAAAAACGCCTCGATTTTCGGGATGGCAGTAAAGATAAGATCCGTTGCGGATATGGTGGAGTAAAAAATGGACTTAATGGAAGATGACATCACGATGGATTACCCGGAATCCAGAGGATGACGTCACGCCGGGTTATGGCCTTCACACAATTGTAAGCCGGAGATTTTCTGTCGAAAGAATTGAAGATTGACATGAGCCGGCTCAAATCAATCTAGGGCCTAATGTTGAGGATATAAACCTTAGAGTCACCCGCCCGGTGGGGCCGGGTTACACATAAGGGTCATCACCTGAAGCCCGGCGCCAAGCTTAAAGACGGTGGGCCAAAGATGGGCTTAAGACCCGGAGATGGCTTGAGGCCCGTAGCTACAACCGTCATTATGTTAGAACTTGTAGTGTAAGGCAAGAATAGTTGAGAGTCCGAGCCGGGCACTCTTATGAGCCGGCCGGGGCTCTCAGAGCTGCTGGGTGTCAACCTCTCTATATAAAGGGACGACCCGGCAGCGGTTTAGGGGGAGAAAGATCTCGTCGAGAGCCAGGCATAGCAGTTAAGCTCCCTGGTCATCGAAACCCTAATCAATACCACCTCAACTGGACGTAGGCTTTTACCTTCACCGTAAGGGGCCGAACCAGTATAAACCCTCGTGTTCCTTGTCCCGTTTAACCCCTTCAAGCTTCCTAGCGGCGATGGCACCACGACTAAGTCCTAGCTTGAGGACATCTGCCGTGACAATTCCACGACACCGCTGGCCAATGGTTTATTCTTAATGAATCTCGAACGTGATGTTACACATATTCATAGTGTGAATACCAAAAGATGTAAAGTTGATAACGATAGTCCCACATACTTGTGGCACTGCCGCCTTGGTCACATTGGTGTCAAACGCATGAAGCAGCTCCATGCAGATGGACTTTTGGAGTCTCTTGATTATGAATCATTTGACATGTGCGAACCATGCCTCATGGGTAAGATGACCAAGACTCCATTCTCCGGAACAATGGAGCGAGCAACCAACTTATTGGAAAGCATACATACCGATGTGTGCGGTCCAATGAGTGTTGAGGCTCGCGGTGGCTATCGTTATGTTCTCACTCTCACTGATGACTTAAGTAGATATGGGTATGTCTACCTAATGAAACACAAGTCTCAAACCTTTGAAAAGTTCAAGGAATTTCAGAGTGAGGTTGAGAATCAACGTGACAGGAAAATAAAGTTCTTAAGATCAGATCGTGGAGGAGAATATTTGAGTCACGAATTTGGCACACACTTAAGGAAATGTGGAATAGTTTCACAACTCACGCCGCCTGGAACACCTCAGCGAAATGGTGTGTCCGAACGTCGTAATCGCACTCTATTAGATATGGTGCGATCTATGATGTCTCTTACCGATCTACCGCTCTCATTTTGGGGCTATGCTTTAGAGACTGCCGCATTCACTTTAAATAGGGCTCCGTGGAAATCCGTTGAGACGACACCGTACGAATTTTGGTTTGGGAAGAAACCTAAGCTGTCGTTTCTAAAAGTTTGGGGATGCGATGCTTATGTCAAGAAACTTCAACCTGCAAAGCTCGAACCCAAGTCAGAGAAATGTGTCTTCATAGGATACCCCAAGGAAACCATTGGGTATACCTTCTACCTTAGATCCGAAGGAAAGATCTTTGTTGCCAAGAACGGGTCCTTTCTGGAGAAAGAGTTTCTCTCGAAAGAAATAAGTGGGAGGAAAATGGAACTTGATGAGGTGATAGTCACCCCTTCCGAACCGGAAAGTAGCGCAGCGCGGGAAGATGTTCCTGTGGTGCCTACACCGACTGGGGAGGAAGTTAATGATGATGATCATGAAGCTTCGGATCAAGTTACTGCTGAACTTCGTAGGTCCACAAGGACACGTTCCGCACCAGAGTGGTACGGCAACCCTGTCCTGGAAATCATGTTGTTAGACAATGGTGAACCTTCGAACTATGAAGAAGCAATGGCGGGCCCAGATTCCGACAAATGGCTAGAAGCCATGAAATCCGAGATAGGATCCATGTATGAAAACGAAGTATGGACTTTGACTGACTTGCCCGATGATCGGCGAGCCATAGAAAATAAATGGATCTTTAAGAAGAAGACAGGCGCGGATGGTAATGTGACCATGTATAAGCCTCGACCTGTCGCTAAGGGTTATCGACAAGTTCAAGGGGTTGACTACGATGAGACTTTCTCACCCGTAGCGAAGCTGAAGTCCGTCCGAATCATGTTAGCAATTGCCGCATTCTATGATTATGAGATATGGCAAATGGACGTCAAAACGGCATTCCTTAACGGCTTTCTTAAGGAAGAATTGTATATGATGCAGCCGGAAGGTTTTGTCGATCCTAAGAATGCTAACAAAGTATGCAAGCTCCAGCGCTCCATCTATGGGCTGGTGCAAGCATCTCTGAGTTGGAACATTCGATTTTATGAGATAATCAAAGCGTTTGGGTTTACACAGCCTTATGGAGAAGCCTGTCTTCACAAGAAAGTGAGTGGGAGCCCTGTAGCATTTCTCATATTATATGTGGATGACATACTATTGATGGGAAATGATATAGAATTCTTGGAAAGTATAAAGGCCTATTTGAATAAGTTTTTTTCAATGAAGGACCTTGGAGAAGCTGCTTATTTATTAGGCATCAAGATCTATAGAGATAGATCAAGACGCCTCATTGGTCTTTCACAGAGTACGTACCTTGACAAGATATTGAAGAAGTTCAACATGGATCAGTCCAAGAAGGGGTTCTTGCCTGTATTGCAAGGTGTGCAATTGAGCACGGCTCAATGCCCGACCACGGCAGAAGATAGAGAAAAGATGAGTGCCATCCCCTATGCCTCGGCCATAGGGTCTATTATGTATGCCATGCTGTGTAGCAGACCTGATGTAAACCTTGCCGTAAGTTTGGTAGGAAGGTACCAAAGTAATCCCGGCATGGAACATTGGACATCGGTCAAGAATATCCAGAAGTACCTGAAGAGGACTAAGGATATGTTTCACGTATATGGAGGTGACGAAGAGCTCGTCGTAAAGGGTTACGTCGACGCTAGCTTCAACACAGATCTGGATGACTCTAATTCACAAACCGGATACGTGTATATTTTGAATGGAGAGGCAGTAAGCTGGTGCAGTTGCAAGCAAAGCGTCGTGGCGGGATCTACATGTGAAGCGGAGTACATGGCAGCCTTAGAGGCAACACAGGAAGCAATCTGGATAAAGGAGTTCATTACCGACCTAGGGATGATTCCCAATGCGTCGGGCCCGATGAGTCTCTTCTGTGACAACACTGGAGCAAATGCCCTTGCCAAGGAGCCCAGGTTTCACAGGAAGACCAGGCATATCAAGCGTCGCTTCAACTCCATTCGTGAAAATGTTCAAAATGGAGACATAGATATTTGTAAAGTACATACGGACCTGAATGTGGCAGATCCGTTGACTAAACCTCTCCCTAGAGCAAAACATGATCAACACCAGAACTCTATGGGTGTTCGATTCATCACAATGCAACTAGATTATTGACTCTAGTGCAAGTGGGAGACTGTTGGAAATATGCCCTAGAGGCAATAATAAAATGGTTATTATTATATTTCATTGTTCATGATAATTGTCTATTGTTCATGCTATAATTGTGTTATCCGGAAATCGTAATACATGTGTGAATACATAGACCACAACATGTCCCTAGTGAGCCTCTAGTTGACTAGCTCGTTGATCAACAGATAGTCATGGTTTCCTGGCTATGGACATTGGATGTCATTGATAACGGGATCACATCATTAGGAGAATGATGTGATGGACAAGACCCAATCCTAAGCATAGCACAAAGATCGTCTAGTTCGTTTGCTAGAGCTTTTCCAATTGTCAAGTATCATTTCCTTAGACCATGAGATTGTGCAACTCCCGGATACCGTAGGAGTGCTTTGGGTGTGCCAAACGTCACAACGTAACTAGGTGGCTATAAAGGTGCACTACGGGTATCTCCGAAAGTGTCTGTTGGGTTGGCACAAATCGGGACTGGGATTTGTCACTCCGTTTGACGGAGAGGTATCTCTGGGCCCACTCGGTAATGCGTCATCATAATGAGCTCAATGTGACCAAGTGTTTGGTCACGGGATCATGCGTTACGGTACGAGTAAAGTGACTTTCCGGTAACGAGATTGAACGAGGTATTGGGATACCGACGATCGAATCTCGGGCAAGTAACATACCGATTGACAAAGGGAATTGTATACGGGATTGATTGAATCCTCGACATCGTGGTTCATCCGATGAGATCATCGTGGAACATGTGGGAGCCAACATGGGTATCCAGATCCCGCTGTTGGTTATTGACCGGAGAGTCGTCTCGGTCATGTCTGCATGTCTCCCGAACCCGTAGGGTCTACACACTGAAGGTTCGGTGACGCTAGGGTTGTAGAGATATTAGTATGCGAAAACCCAAAAGTTGTTCGGAGTCCCGGATGAGATCCGGGACGTCACGAGGAGTTCCGGTATGGTCCGGAGGTGAAGAATTATATATAGGAAGTCCAGTTTCGGCCACCGGGAAAGTTTCGGGGGTTATCGGTATTATACCAGGACAACCGGAAGGGTCCCGGGGGTCCACCGGGTGGGGCCACCTATCCCGGAGGGCCCCATGGGCTGAAGTGGGGAGGGGAACCAGCCACTGGTGGGCTGGTGCGCCCCCCTTGGGCCTCCCCTGCGCCTAGGGTTGGAAACCCTGGGGGTGGGGGGGCACCCCACTTGGCTTGGGGGCAAGCCACCCCCTTGGCCGCCGCCCCCCTGGAGATGGGATCTCCCAGGGCCGGCGCCCCCCTGGGATCCCCGCTACTTCCACCACCACGCCGTCGTACTACTGGATCTCCATCAACCTCTCCTTCTCCCTTGCTGGATCAAGAAGGAGGAGACGTCGCTGCTCCGTACGTGTGTTGAACGCGGAGGTGCCGTCCGTTCGGCGCTCGGTCATCGGTGATTTGGATCATGACGAGTACGACTCAATCAACCCCATTCACTTGAACGCTTCCGCTCGCGATCTACAAGGGTATGTAGATGCACTCCTTCCTTCTCGTTGCTAGTAAACTCCATAGATGGATCTTGGTGATGCGTAGAAATTTTTCTATTTATGCTACGATCCCTAACATAAAGTGCCGTACTCCTCTCAATTGGTCAGAGACTGGTGAACGCCAACTTCTTGGCAATGAGTTAATCACAGAGGCTGAAGAAATGTGTAAAGTCATCCGTGAAAATCTCAAAGCCGCGCAATCACGCCAGAAGAGTTACTATGATAGTAAGCACCGTGATTTGGCTTTCGAGATCGGAGACCATGTCTACCTCCGCGTCTCTCCAATGAAAGGCACTCGTCGCTTCGGTATCAAAGGGAAGCTTGCCCCTAGATACGTGGGTCCTTTCAAGATCATTGGCAAAAGAGGCGACCTCGCCTATCAACTTGAGCTTCCCTCCAACTTCGCGAACGTGCACGATGTGTTCCACGTGTCACAGCTTCGCAAGTGCTTCAAAACGCCTGAGCGCACCATCAACTTCGAAGAGATTGACCTCCAAGAAGATATGTCTTATCATGAGCACCCCGTTGCTATTCTTGAAGAAACTGAGCGCAAGACTCGCAACAAGTCAAGCAAATTCCTGAAAGTGAAGTGGTCGCACCATTCGGACCGAGAAGCCACCTGGGAACGCGAGGACCACCTCCGTTCCGAAGATCCGTAGTTCTTTCTGTCCTAGATCTCGGGACGAGATCCTCTTGTAGTGGTGGAGTGTTGTAACACCCCGGATGTAACTTTCCATATTTGTAACTCCAACTCTTGCCATTTTCGGCTATGTGTTATGATATTCCCTCCGTGGTCGGGTTTTGTTTTTCCATGTTGCATTTTGTTCATGTCATGCATCTCATATCATGTCATCATGTGCATTGCATTTGCATACGTGTTCGTTTTTTTTGCATCCGAGCATTTTCCCCGTTGTCCGTTTTGCAATCCGGCACTCCCACCTCCTCCGGCGCACCCCTCTTGTTTCTTTTCGTGAGCGGGTGTTAAACGTTCTCGGAACGGACCGAGGCTTGCCAAGTGGCCTTGGTATACCACCGGTAGACCACCTGTCAAGTTTCGTTCCATTTGGAGGTCGTTTGGTGCTCCAACGGTTAACCGGGTAACCGCAAAGTCCTTTTGTGTGTTTCAGCAAAAAAAAACCCTAACAGCCCAAAACTCCTCTAAGTCTCTTCCATGCTCTAGGTCGTTCGATCACGATCGTGTGGGCGAAAACCGCACTCCATTTGGAGTCTCCTAACTCCCTCTACCTATAAAAACATATCCCCCTCCAGATTCCGGGTCCAAACCCTAGTTCATTTCCCCTCCCCGCCGCCGGACGCTTCTTCCGCAGCGGCCGGACACGTCCGCCGCCGCCCCTCGCCCACTCGTCTCCTGCCACGTGGCACCCCGGCCTCCACCGCGCCGCCGGCCCGGAGCGCCCGCGTCGGGCCCTCCCGGCCCGCTCCTCCCGCGCCGCCGCTCGGGCGCTGTCGTTGAATTGTCACGGCAGGTGTCCTCGTGTTAGGACTTAGTCGTGGAGCCATCGCAGCTAGGAAGCTTAAAGGGGTTAAACAGGACAAAGGACACAAGAATTATACTGGTTCGGCCCCTTACGGTGAAGGTAAAAGCCTACTCTAGTTGAGGTGGAATTACTTAGGGTTTCGATGACCAGGGAGCTTAACCGCTATGCCTGGCTCTCGATCTGATGTTGCCTGTCCCTTAACCACCGCTGGATCGTCCCTTTATATAGCGAGGTTAACGCTCCGCGGCTCTTAGAGTCCTGGCCGGCTTATAACAATGTCCGGCTCGGACTCTTTTACTATTCTTTCCTTACACTACAAGTCACACCATAACGGCGGTTTATCACTACGGGCTCTAAGCCGCCTCCGGGCCTTAAGCCCATTACTGAACCGCCATCCTCGATCTTGATACTGGGCTTCACGTGATGATCATTACGACGTAACCCGGCCCCTCCTGGGCGGGTGACTCTAGTAGTTATATCCTCAACATTAGGCCCCAGATTGATTTGAACCGGTTCATGTCAATCTTCGATACCTTTAAGAGAAAATCTTCCGGCTTCTGTTTGTGCAAAGGTCATAACCCGCCGTGACGTCATCTTCCGGATTCTTGGTAACCCGCCATGACGTCATCTTCCATTAAATTCATTTTTTATTCCAACATATCCCAACGGATCTTATCTTAATAACCGTCCCGAGAATCGAGGCGTTTCTGCGGCTGGATAATCATGTCTTCAGCCTCCTCGTTTCTTGCGCCCATTTATCAGCCACCCCCTAGAAATAAGCCCGGCCCATAAGCCTTCATCACTCTTCTCGATCCATCGTCTTCTTCCTCTGACGCCCCAGAGCTCGAGCTCCGCCACCGCCGCGCCCCTTGTCTTCCTCAGCCTCGGCCGCTGCATCACCCTGAACTGGTCCAGAGAAACGGCGGCGACCTCCGCGGCTCATCAGCTTCAGTAAGTCCTTTCTACTCCTTACAGTAGATTCGCATTAGGGTTCTGTCGTTCTTCCCTGTTCTTCGTAGTTTCATCTCAAGTTCTTCACAGTTCCTCCACCGAGGCACCTTTTGATCCGGAAACGGTATAGACTCCCTGCGGTAGTAGTTTCTCACTCATTTTTATGCTAGTAGATCCCTTTTGCCTAAAAAAAGATCTCATTTAGTGCTTACGTACTCCTCTGTACCAGTTTTTTAGGTCTGGAAATTTTCCTTTCCAGACGATCGTTTGATCCAAAATAATCCCCGCAATCTGTGAAACTTGTTTGTGCAACACTTAGACAAAAAACTGCATTTGTTAGCCATGGCGGCTCATATCGCCGGCTTAAAAGAACCCTGCTTTGTGAAATCTCCGGCTTACTCACAGTAGAGTTAAACAACTTAAATTGCTTAAGATATTTGCGGCGGCTTAGATAACCTGACACAGTTAGTCATATATCAGTAGACCCTTTCATAAGCCGCCATCTTGAACACTGTACTGAAATCTTCCCCCGGCTGAAATTTGAACCGGAAATTTCCTTTTGTCATAGGCTTCCATCTTTCACAATGCCGCCCAAAGCTCCCAAGGCACCCATTACGTGCAACTGGGTGAGATCCAACGTTACTGATAACACCTTAGATGACTTCGTGAAAACGGGTTACCTGCCTAAAAAGGAGGTCATGTCCTATCGTGCTCCTGACCCGTCCGAAGAGAAACCTCAACCAAAAGACGGAGAGGTTGTTATATTTGCTGATCACATGAGCCGGGGCTTTGCACCTCCTGGCTCAAAATTCTTCAGAGATGTTCTGCACTTTTTCGCTCTGCGACCTCAAGACATTGGACCCAATTCCGTGTCGAACATTTGTAACTTCCAAGTGTTCTATGAGGTATACCTTGGAGAAGAGCCCAACTTGCTACTTTTTAGGGAGCTATTTTACCTGAACCGCCAGAATGAATGCGCCAACGGGCCTAGCTTGGAACTTGGTGGAATCTCAATCCAACGACGGAGACATTGTCTTTTTCCTTATGCTGAGCCGCCAAGCCACCCAAAGGACTGGAACCAGACATGGTTATACTGTAAAGATACTTCTCCGGCTGATGAGAACCCTCTGCCCGGCTTTCGCGCCCTGCGTCTGGAGTCAAATCACCCCCTGCCAGACAAATTATCTCAAGCTGAGCATCAACCGCTTATCCCCACCATCAATAAAATCAACGCTCTTCTGGGAAACGGCCTGAACGGCGTTGATCTGGTCCGGGTCTGGATTGCTTGGCGGATAATTCCTCTAAGCCGCCGCCCCGGCTAAATGTGTGATTACACGGGCCGGAAGGATGATCCTCTTCGACACAGCCCCAATGACTTACCTGAGGACATCGTCGATGACATGACCAAGTCTCTTCTGAACGAGAGCTTAGCAGACTGCGGGAGGACAGGTCTAAGCCCCTTCTGCAAGGCTAACCCGGCCCCAGCGTAAGCTATTGACCTGAACACCTTACTTTCCATTTGAACAATTTTCGTCTTAACTTCAAAAAAACCTTTGTTGTATTTTTCAGGCTAATGATAAGTTATGGAAGGTCAGGTATGACCATGAAGCTGCTAAAAAAGCTAGGAAGGCTAAAAAAGCCGCCAGGAGAGCCGCCCCCCGCAAGAAAGGGAGTAAGCCTAGCGCCTCGGACCTGCTTCACCTGGAAGACACCTCCGAGTGAGAGGTAGCCCTTGATTCTTTTAGATTATTTTTAACCATCTTATTAACACTGATTATCAGCAGGAGGATACCGGAGCGAGTAACCCGGTGATTGAAGAGGTAACTATACTTTCCTCCGACTCGGAGCCCTTGCCAAGACTGAAAGTCCGAAGAGTAACCCGGAAAGTAAGATTTTCACATCCTTTAGCTTATCAAGATCCTCAATTTCTTTTGAAGCGACAGATTCATGAGAGTCGGCGGCAGACCCGGACCAGCAAGGATGCAGACCTCTCCTCCGGCTTACCCGAAGCATCAAGGAAGCGCCGGACCGAGGTTATCTCCGACTTATATCATTTTCATCCTTTGGCGGGCGTCACTCGTCAACCACTCAATTCTTCTGATTCAAACTATCAGGGGACTTCACCTTCCTCCGGCGACTCCATGCAATCTAACTTGTCGGCCTTCAAAACCGCACCCGGGTAATGATAGCCAACTTCCTTTGTACTTATCTTACTCATGTCCTCGCACTAACCATTTGATTTTCAGTATACAAGTAAAGCCCAGCAAGAGGGCGAAGAAAAGTAAACCGGCCGAAGAGCCGGTCCTGACTGAACCGGAGGCTTCTGCTCATGAGCCGCCGTCTGCCTCAGCTCCTGAACCCACCACTGCTCCATCTGTAGAACAAATCATGGAGGGTTCTGATAACCCGGAGATCCCCAGCCTGGCTCAACCGGCTGATGATCCGGACGTTGTAATCACCCGAACAGAGTTTGTCGAGCCGGGAAGACCCACTGTGTTAGCTAGATGCTCTGCCAAGGAAGAACTGCTGGAACGCCGCAGGGCCAGGCTGGATATCACTGACTATGCTAATTTGAGCATTGGAGATATTGTCCCCGGCTATGTTAATCAAGTGCACAACAGTCGGGACCTGGAAATTGACATGGTGAAGCAAATCCAGCAAAAATCTGAGGTATGATTCTCTTGCTTACTCCATAGTTATCCTTACCATGCTAGCCCCCAAGTCTATTACTTATGATGAAATACGTTGTAGACTTTAATACCGGCTTAGTAATCACTGTAAGAAAACCAGCTTACCTGATAACACTCAAGGGCCGGGTTAGACAGCATCCTTACCTTATGTTAATCAAGTAGCTGATCAAGTTTATACATTAGCCCCCAAGTGCCAAGTACCTTTGCCTGCGAAGTGCTTGGGACTTACTTTCATGAACCGGCACTGTAGCTAGAGCCTTTCAGCATACATTAGTCCCCGAGTGCAAATGGGATCGAGTTCTGCTCAGAGGCCACCTTCTTGAGTGTGTTGGGGCTGATAATATTTCGCAGCTCGGCTACTTGAGTCTCGGTGAAGGCGGCAGCTGGAGGCGTCTCCTGAGAACTGAACGCCAGACGACACCTGTTGCAATTGGGTTTCTCCGAGGTACCAGCTAGATCACGATCGTCTTTTGCAGGGTTGGGTTCTTGAGAAGGAGGCCCCAAGAATTCGTTACCGTACCCATGTTCGTTGAAGTAGTCGTCGTCGTCGTCGTCCGGATCCTGTGCCATATGCATGTCCAGATCAGTTGACGGCGATAGCGTTGCGGCGGTCTTGCCATGGCTTCACGCCGGCATGACTGGCGGTGTTGTCTGTGGGGTGGTGTCCCCCGCCCCCAAACGAATCTGGCTCTTGGGCCAAAGCAGGGGCCAGCTTAAGCAGGCGCTGAGGGTCATCACATCATCTTCGTCGGCCACAGGGGGTCGAAACGGAGGTAACAAGTCGTCGCAGCCCCGCACCACCCGAACCAGTTGAACCCTATACACGGTGGGTGGCATCGGATTACGGTGGAACACGCGGTTGCCCGGTTGAACGATTCTGGCCTTGGAGACATCGATCAACTCGCCGTCCATGAAGTGCAGTAGAGGGCATGGAACGTCGGCGATGCCCTGTGAAAACATGTAGGGCGTCAGGGATGCCCAGTCAAAGGCAAGGAGATGAAGTCATCGGCCGAGAGGCTTAGTTACTGCCATGGCGTTGAGATCGGCTAATGTCGAGGCACCGCCAATGAAGAAGCATTGGTCCACTTGGGAAGCCAGTACCCATGGCTCATTTTTCACGGTGACGTTTGCGCCCGCGGTCTTGGATTTCGCTTCGGCTATAACCATGGTGGTGAAATACTGGTCTTCTTTTAGGACGCTCTTGGCCCATCTGACATGGAACATCGGGATCTTCTCTCCAGCGTAGCTCAGCTCCCAGATCTCCTCGATCCTTCCGTAGTATCTGTCCTTGTCGTTACCGGTGTAGGATTACATCGTTACCCCGGAGTTCTAATAATCGCTCTTCATGTCCTTTTCCTCGGTGTAGAATGTGTAGTCGTTGATATCGTATGCCTCATAGGTCATCAGGTTGTGCTCGGCGCCCTGTGACAAGGCGAATATGAGTTTTTCTTCCGCGGAAGAATCCTCATGTAAAGGGTACGAAAGAAGCTTGTCCTTGAACCAACGCGTGAAACATGAGTTGTGCTCTTTGATTATATCTTCGTTCGTCCTCTGTTGGCCTCGATCATTGAACGTCTTCTCAATAAAGGTTTTGTGCTCTGCCACCCAAGGATTGACCACGTCTATGTGTGGCAGAGCGACTAGGTTTGCTCTTTCAAAGTCGGCGAGTCGACCCTTGAAGTCGACATGCATTTCGCGGTGACCCTCGCGGTGACCCCATCCAGCGAGCCTGCCGAGGTGCCTGTTGACGGGCAGACCAACGGGGTTCTCGATGCCTAGATAATTCGTGCAGTAGGAGATGCACTCTTCGGTCAGAAAGCCCTTGGCTATGCTTCCATCTGGACGTGCCATGTTGCGAACGTATCCTTTGATGACACCATTCATCCTTTCGAACGGCATCATGATGTGTAGGAACGTCGGCCCGAGTTGGATGATATCCTCCACGATACGGACCCGCAGATGCACCATAACATTGAAGAATGCGGGCGGGCAGTACATCTCAAGCTCGCATAGTATCACCATGATCTCTTCCTATAGCCTTCTGAGTTGCCTCACGCCAACCGACTTCCGAGAGATGACGTCGAAAAAGTTGCATTGGCCAAATAGCATTTCACGGACGTGCGCGTCCATGATCCCACGGATTGCAACTGGAAGTATCCGCGTCATCAGCACGTGACAGTCGTGAGACTTCATCCCGCTGAACATCTGCTTCGCCGAGTCTAGGTATCTGCTTATCTTCCCCGCGTAACCGTAAGGAAGTTTTACTCCTATGAGGCAGGTGAAAAACTGCTCGATCTCCTCCTGACTTAGAGTGAAGCATGCGGGTGGGCAGTCATATTCGATCTTCTTGGCCTTTTTGCCTTTGCGATGACTTTCCGTGTCCTTCACCTCATCATCATCATCATCATTAGGGCGTTTTGCGTGAAGCTCCTCCGTGATGCCCATTGATTGCAAGTCGGCCCTTGCTTCCGGCCCATCTTTGGTCCTCTCTGGCATGTTGAGCAGGGTACCAAGCAGACTCTCGCACACGTTCTTCGTGATATGCATGACATCAAGGCTGTGATGCACACGGAGGATCTTCCAGTACGACAAGTCCCAGAAAACAGACCTCGCTTTCCATACCTTCAGCAGCGGCTCTAGCGCCTTTCGCTTCTTTCCCGGTGGTGGGCACTCTTTCCAATTTTTCAACAGCTCGTCTATTTCCTCGCCGCTCCTCATACGCGGGCGTCTTCGGGGTTCGGTTTCACCATCGAACAGATCCTTGCGTTTCCTCCATGGGTCATCGTCGCGAAGCCACCTTCGATGTCCCATGAACATGGCTTTTGAAGACCCGGGATCTCTATCTAGCTGGCGATACGTTGTGTCATCCATGCACCTGATGCATGCATAAAATCCGTGGACCACCTGCCCCGCGACATATGCGTAACCGAGATAGTCGTGCACCGTCGTGAGTAGTGCGGCTCTCATAGGGAAATATTCTTTCGCTGCGGCGTCCCACGTATTGGCTGGCATTTTCGACAGCGTGTCTAGCTCCTCTTTCAGCAGCCCCAGATACAGATTGATGTCGTTCCCTCGTTGTTTCGGCCCTTCAATTAGCATACTCATGTGACTGTACTTCCTCTTCATGCACAACTAGGGGGGAAGGTTGTACATCCACACAAACACAGGCCAGGTGCTATGTGTGCTTCTCTGGCTGCCGAACGGATTGACTCCATTGGTGCTCGCACCCAGCACGATGTTCCTTGGATCGTCCCCAAATTCTGGGTGTTCAAAGTTCAACGCTTGCCACTGGCTCACATCCTTAGGGTGACTCAACATCTTGTCTTTTTCATTTATCTCCGGATCATTTCCGTCATCTTCTTGCTTCTTCTCCTCCCTATCCG
This sequence comes from Triticum aestivum, assembly GCF_018294505.1. NCBI lineage: Eukaryota > Viridiplantae > Streptophyta > Magnoliopsida > Poales > Poaceae > Triticum > Triticum aestivum. The sequence continues at coordinate 1,349,713 of NC_057796.1, read as the reverse complement.
CGTGCCAAAGTAGGAGCTTTGCTAGCTTAGGGTCCGCGAAATACCGCTGCAGACGAGGAGTGATCGGAAAGTACCACAACACTTTTCGAGGAGCTTTCTTCCTCTTCTTGTATCGAGTGACGCCGCACGCCGGACATATGGTAGACTCCGCGTGCTCGTCCCGATAAATGATGCAATCGTTCACGCACACATGGTATTTCACGTGCGGTAAATCCAGAGGACACACAATTTTCTTCGCCTCCTCGAAACTGGTCGGGCACTTGTTCCCCTTGGGAAGACGTTCGTGCCAGAATGACATGTTCTCCTCGATGCATGCGTCGGTCATTTTGTGTTTTACCTTCATCTCCAAAGCCATGAGCGTTACTTTCAGGCGGGTATCCTCGGGCCTGCATCCTTCATACAATGGAGTAACCGCGTCTATCTCCAGTTGATCCAGCTTGGCTTTCTCTCGGGCGGCAGCTCTTGCGTTACCCGTCTGCTTGAGAAGCAACTTTTGAATATGAGGGACCTGCACCCAGCCCATCGATGGTCCACCGTCGTCTGCTCCGGCATCTTCTTCTTCATGATCATGCCCTTCGTCTTGATCTTCCTCATCATCATGTCCGACATCTTCTACATGATGACTGTGTCCTGCATCTACTTTGTGATCATGTCCTGGAGATTCTTCGTCTTCTCGCCCGCCCTCACCGCTATTGTCTTGATGCCCTTCCTTATTTCTTGCCCGGCCCCCATGGACGACTTCAAAATCATCTTCATCACCTTGCCACCGATAGCCATCCATTAAACCACACACAAGCAGGTAGTCCCGCACCTGTCTGGAATCCGGGTCCATAAGGCTCTTCAGCTTGCATCTTCGACACGAACATCTTATCTCCGTCTCATTCTTTTGAAGCATCTCGGCCTTCGCGGAGCTCAAAAACCTATTCACGATGCCTTCGGTCATCGTGCGGATCACGGTCGCCTGCGGGGTAGAGCAAAATGATATTTTAGAACCAAAAAAAATTGGCATGACTTTGCCTAAAAATAGGACCAAAAAGAATGCATAGTGCCAAATTCTCGCCGCAACGGAAATGAATCAAAATTCCGGCAAAATATTGGCAACTATCGCATTTCAAATACCGGTACCTCCAAACACAAACATATGCAACACCACAAACATACGTAGATCTAGGCCATAGAAAGTGTGCACGTTGTTGGAGGGAGAAAAAAGTAGATCTAGAACATAAAGAAAGCTTTCCCCTTACTTACCTATCAAAAAAAGGAAATTTATCCACTTAATTTGGGTGAATCTATGGTGCAAATAAGGTGAGGAGGAGGAGGCAGCAGAGACCAAGCTTGGAGGAGGAGGTGGAGAGAATGAAGTGGGGAAAGTGAGTGAGGTAGGTGGCTGTCCAAAATATCTAGCTGCTCTCAGGTTACCTATGGCGCACCTCCTAAGAGTGCGCCATTAGTAACCAGGGTTAGTAGTGGCGCACCATGGTTGTGGCGCGCCATTACTAGTTAATACAAGTAATGGCGCACTATCCCCTGGTGCGCCATTACTAGTTTTGAAAAAAAAAGTAAAGAAAAACCAATTGTTAGTAGTGGTGCACAGAGTGTGTGGTGCGCCATTACTAGTTAAAACTAGTAATGGCGCACTACACCCTGGTGCGCCATTACTAGTTTTGAAAAAAATGATTGTTAGTAGTGGCGCACCGTGGTTGTGGTGCGCCATTAGTGATATGGACACTAATGGCGTACCTATATATGGTGCGCCACTTCTATATAGTAGTGGCGCACCACATACTTGGTGTGCCATTAATGTCCATATTAGCTATAGCCTTTTTTCTAGTAGTGGGTTGGTCGGCGGCGTCGGCGCCTCCTCGTCACTATCGTCAAGAATAAACTGTGCCGGGTGAGGGAGTCCTGGACTAAGGGGTCCTCGGGCGTCCGGCCAGTTAGCCATGGGCCGGACTGATGGGCCGTGAAGATGTGAAGACCGAAGACCGCACTCGTGTCTTGACAGGACTCTCCTTGGTGTGGAAGGCAAGCTTGTATGTAACCGACTCCATGTAACCCTAGATCTCTCCGGTGTCTATATAAACGGGAGAGCATAGTCCGGATAGGCGGATACTCATTATCGTAGTCGTACAAGCTAGGCCTCTAGGGTTTAGCCATTACGATCTCGTGGTCGATCAACTCTTGTAACACTCATATTCATCAAGATCAATCAAGCAGGAAGTAGAATATTACCTCCATAGAGAGGGCCCAAACCTGGGTAAACATCGTGTCCCTTGTCTCCTGTTACCATCGACCTTAGACGCACAGTTCGGGACCCCCTACCTGAGATCCGCCGATTTTTACACCGACATTGGTGCTTTCATTGAGAGTTCCACTGTGCCGTCGGCAAAGGGTCTGATGGCCCCTTCGATCGTCTATAATGACGTTGCCCAGGGAGAAACCTTCCTCCCCGGACAGATCTTTGTATTCGGCGGCTTCGCACTGCGGTCCAACTCGCTTGGCCATCTGGAGCAGATGTATAGCTATGCCCCTGGCCATCAGGTCAGGTTTGGAAGCTTGAACTATGTCGCGGACATCCGTGGAGACTTGATCTTCAATGGATTTGAGACCGCGGCAACCGCTCCTTTTCGCCCCGATAAGCATGGCTTAACCCTATCATTGGGCTGCATCCAGGATATAGTTCCTGCAACAACTCTGGCCTTAGATCTGGAGTAGATCGAGCCATCCGAAGATGGGAAGCTCAAACCCATCACGGAGGCTACCGATTCCGCGGCGTTGGAGCCGCACACAGATTCTACTTCGCATGATATCTGTATCCACGGAACCCCGGACTCGCCTCTCGCGACGAGCTCCAAACCCTGCGAGTCCGCAGATACCGAACTCGATCGTTTATCGATCTTCAAGTTCAGCGCCGCAGACGTTTTCCATCACTCACCCATGGGCGACGTACTAAATTCACTAAAAAGCCTATCCCTGGCAGGTGACTCGCCGCCGAACTAAGTCCGGTTCGAATTTGCGGCGGATGAAGGAGAATTTTGCTCCACACCCGCCACCCACTTCATAGCCACTGTCGAAGACCCAAGCAACACGCTTGACCCCGGATCCGAAGACATCGACATTATGGAAGACGATGAGGGGCAGGGCCAGAACTCGCCGTCCACTAGACGCGGGACGGCCACTTCCTGGTATGACCTGTGTATGGTAGACACACCCAACGACGCTCCCAACGATGACAAGGAGGATCCAGTTGAGGATAAACCTCCTGGTACTCAGCCCGAACACCTGCGCCCCACACGCCACTCCAGGTCGCGCCTCCCAAAAGGAAACAATACTAGCATCGGAGAAGATAACACTCCGGACATTGAATACCCTGTTGAGGTAGGCTCCGAACAGGAGGAACAGCAAAGCGGGCAACATAGCCTTGATGAACAGGCCATATATGGAGACTCGGAGGATAGTAATAATCTCCCAATCTCTGAGGAGGGGGAGAGCCTCGGCAACCAGGATTTCATCGTGCCTGAGGAACCTCTCGAGCAGGAGCGCTTAAAACGCCGGCTAATAGCCACTGCAAGGAGCCTAAGAAAGAAGTAGCTGCAGCTTCAAGCGAGCCAAGATGTGCTCAATGATAGATGGACCAAGGTCCTGGCCACCGAAGAATAAGGCCTTAGCGGCCCAGAAAAAAGCCACCCCAAGTGTAGGTGGCTCCCTCAATCCAACGGCGAGGCGCTAGAGCCCACACCACCATCGCGCAATGCGGCAGGCCGACCACAGTTCGGTCCGGATCAAGCAGCAGCCCAAGTAGAACACCATACCACCCTACCCGGCCATCAAGGCGAGAACAAAATAGCTCGGGGGCACACTCGCGACACCAAACAAAACCTAGAGGGCAGAGTAGGACACACAAGATCGATGTACAGATCGCGGGGACGTTCCCCGACCGGCGATGATGGCTACCTATTCGGACGCCACAGACCCGATCACGCTCGGCCTACAAACCGCAAACGGAATCCACTGGGGGTGCTCCACAGTGTGGCCCAACATAGAGGAGCCGCACACCCTCTTTGCTTCACCGACGAGGTAATGGAGCATGAATTTCCAGACGGGTTTAAACCCATTAACATCTAATCATACGATGGAACAACAGACCCCGCGATATGGATTGAGGACTTCCTCCTCCATATTCACATAGCTCGACGAGACGACCTTCACACCGTCAAATACCTACCACTCACGCTCAAAGGGCCAGCATGGTACTGGCTAAACAGTTTGCCTGAAAATTCTATCGGCAGTTAGGAAGATTTGGAAAATGCCTTTCGAGACAACTTGCAAGGAACATATGTCCGGCCACTAGATGCCGATGACTTAAGTCGTCCAGCAGCCCGGCGAGTCAGCCAAGGAGCTCTGGACTAGGTTCTTAGTCAAAAAGAACCAAATTGTTGACTGTCCGGACTCGAAAGCCCTCGCGGCCTTCAAACATTGCGTCCGGGATGAATGGTTAGCACGTCACCTCGGCCAGGAAGGACCCAAATCCATGACAGCCCTTACCGCTCTAATGACTCGCTTTTGTGCGGGAGAAGACAACTAGCTCGCACGTAAAAGCAACAACACCAGCGACTCGGGCACTTCCGAAATCTGAGACGACAACGGCAAGCCACGACGAACCGAACACTACAGTCGCAATAACAATGAAAGATCACGCGACACAGTGGTCAACGCCGGATTTAACAGTCCAAAACCTGGTCAACGGAAGACGCCTCTGAAGGAAAACCAAGACAGACCATCAACCCTTGATAGGATATTGGACCGACCTTGCCAGATTCACGGCCATGCTGATAAGCCAGCTAATCATACCAACAGAAAATGTTGGGTCTTCAAGCAGGCAGGCAAGCTCAACGCCGAACACAAAGGGAGGAGACTGCCAGGCGATAAAGACGACGCAGCGGCTCACCAGCCAAACACCAGGGGCCAGAAACAATTTCCCACCGAAGTACGACCACTCCCGGAACGAAAATAGCAGCTTGGCTTCCGTCACCCACCTCTTATAGCAGCAAAATTTACACCGTGCTTACATCACTACGCACTCAAGATACCATGGGCGTCGACGGAAGCACAATACGGACAACCCTGTAAACATTCCCGTAACATTTTTTATCCGTTAACTATTTTTCTTTCTTTATTATCTCTTAAGAAACAGGTGACGAAAAGGACATCATCTACAACGGACTCCTTCGGAGTTCGGATCCGTACACTCACCCAAGGGGCTACTTCCGTTAAGGATTCCCCCCCCCCCCAAGGACGGGCGACGCAGACATGCGACAGGAGGTATTATGCCACACTCTTTGTAGACCACACTCTTTATTTTTGAGCCTGTATTATGCCTTTTTTCCTCCGTTCCCGACCCCGAGCATGTCAAATAGCCGGGTTGGTGGTTTTTATATATGAATTTATCATTGGCATATTGCTCCGCTCCCGTTAAAATTCTATCCAAACTAATCTTTCATACTCTCTCCACAACGAGTACGGCCTTAACGGCCGCTTTACAGATGCACCTCGGCACCACCTGCCAGGGGCTCGGTACGGGAATAAATGAGTTGCCAGCAAAGTCCGAACAACTTTATAGTGTACTTCGGACCGGATGAGCACCTCAGTAGAGAAAGCCAAAAACCGACTGTCATGATCCTGCGCGAGCTAGTCAACCACTCGATGACTTATCAGAATCTGTCGCGATTCCTTCGTGTAACACGAAGGACCTCCTTTTTCGGTCATATATGTAACGCATCATATTGGAATAAGTCGTATACATACCAGGGGCTATGTCGTAGCCCCACCTATAAAACTCCTATGGCTAAGTGAAAGTGTTAACGCCTTATAGTCTGATTGCCTGGTTCGCCGCATTGTCACCTCCTTTATGGACCAAGACGTTGGGTCAAGAGTGATTACATGATTTTTCCGAACATCCCCCGTACTTCCTACGAGGGGGCTGAAGCCGACGAGTGGAATACTTTTAGGTCATATTAAAACGGCCGCACAGGAGGAGCACAAGCTTTTGAGCAAAATATAAAAATAGATTAATTATAAAGTTGTCCTTTACAACTCTAATACACCTCACTTGAACATTATGTTCTTCGAGCATTGACCCTCTATCAGGAGGGCGGCCTCCAGGACGTCTTCAAAATAATGCTCTGGGTCATTATGGTTCTTGCCCTTGGGCGGACCCTTCGCCGCAATATCGATGGCCTTCATCTTCCCCCAGAATGTCTTGACTCGGGCAAAAGCCATCCGTGCACCTTCAATGCACGCTGACCGCTTCACAACGTCGATACGCGGCACCACGTCAACACGACGCTGCACCAAGCCAAAGTAACTCTTTGGAATACGCTCATTTGGACACAACCATATTATGACGTTCTTCATGGCGTCGCCGGATATCCTATGAAGTTCGGCCCATTGGGTCATTTGTTCATTAAGCAACATAGTGCGCTTCGATGCGCCAAATTGTGTCCAAAAAAGCTTCTCTGTTGCATACCCCTCTTGCGCTCGGTAAAACTGCACCGCATCGGAAGAACTCTTCGGCAAGTCCAAAAACTCAGCCGGAGAACTCCAGACTTGGTTCAGCTGAGCATAGTCCGTTTTCGCTTTACTCTCCTTCTCAAGATATTCACAGCGGCTGGCAGCATTCTTCAATTCGAGCGCCAGTGCGGATATTTTCTTCTCATTTTGGTGTCGAGCCGCTTCTTCGGCTCTAAGATCAGCCGATGCCTTTTCGGCAACCACATTACTACACCGGGCCTGCTCCTTGGTTTCGATTAGAAGCACATTGTTGTAAGGAAGGCTCCAAATATAAAACTCTGCATTCATGCACATTTCATATAAAAATCTCTTCAGGCTTCGATTAGAAGCACATTGGTGTAAGGAAGGCTCCAAATATATACCTTGCTAGTCGTCAAGACGCCTGTGGATCAATTAAGTGTCATCCCCCGCAATATCCAGCTTTCGCTGCAGTTCGGCCACTTTCGTATTCCGGATAGTTGCTTGGGGGGAGGCAGCCTGTATTCAAAATTAAACCAAGGTTAGTACCTGAGCATATCTTTTTGATCCTCGGATCGCCTCCTTCGGGAGGCAATCCGTGTCTCAGGGGCTACTGCATATACAACAGGTGCATACGGTCAATAAAATTTGATTGGCAAAATTACATCACAAACCTCGAAACCTTGTAGAAGGCTCGTGAAGGCCTCGTTCAACCCGCTCTTCGCGGATAGAACCTTTTCGACCACCGTAACCATTAAGGCACGGTGCTCCTCTGAAACCTACGCTTGTCGCAGCATGTCCGTCAGCGTTTCTGGCGCTCCAGGGTCTTCGGAAGCGACTGCCGGAGTACGGCATTACTTTGAAGGAATCCACTTACTCGCCTCCGGAACCGTTTCCGGTTGTAGACCGTATAGTTCGGGCCCGTCATTCTCGACTTCCGCTTGTCGATCGGGAGGAGCCCTCTGGGACGACACCTCAGAATCATCCGCCTTGTTGGGCGAGGAAGCCGGAGAAGGCGTATCACTCTCCACCATCTCCGGAAGAAGGTCTCCCAAGGAGGAGGATGGTTGAGAAACACCGGGCGTTAACTTGTGAGGATGTACATATATCCGATGATTGCTTCACTAATAGGAAAAGAATGAGGTACGTTCAAAATGCCCCACTTCACTTACGGTTTGGCCAGAGGTTTGTCCTCATCATAAAGTTCTAAGGCAACATCGCTTGCCCGGCCTGAGCCGCCCGACGATGATGTTTTTCCTCTCTTGGAAGGTTTCCCCTCCTGATCTGCGGAAGCGGCCCTCTTTTTGCCATGGAGGGCTTCCTCTGCACCTTTGCCCTCGGGCGAAAGGATTTCGGTTTCCCCGAACAAAGCATCTAATTTATCCTCAGGGCCGAGATCACCTCTGGTCTCCTTGTTCTCGCCCTCCTCTGCAGGCACCTGGTATGGTGTCGGCGTCAGCATTCTCGTCAGCAGTGCGGTCGCAGAGTCTTCGGGAAGGGGCGCCGGACACCAGATCAATACCGCTTTCTTTATCCAGTCCTGTACAGGGACGGATTGTTCAGTATCTTGTCAAGAGATGGTTGAATGAAAGGTGTGCGGAGGGTGAACACTTACCGCGGTGTCCGGATGATTGTAGTCAAGGCCAACATCTTCGGTGGTGTCCGGCCATTGCTCTCATTCCCCAAAATATAATTTCCACATTCTTTCATGCGTGGTGCCGAAGAAGTGCTGAAGACTCCGCTACCCTTCTGGATTAAACTCCCACATACGGAGAGGCCGCCGCTGACATGGCAAGGTCCGGCGGACTAGCATTACTTGAACGACGTTCACAAGATCGATGCCCTCACTACACAAAAAAGACACATCCGTGACATTTTGGGCCGAATGAATTTTTTTCTGCCATACTTATGACACTTCTATGACGATAATTGTGTCAAAACCCGGTATCATCATAGATGTGGTGGGCTACTACTTCTATGACAAAAAATCATGATAGAAGCGAGGGCGAGGCCGGAGACGCAGCTGCATGACATTCTTTGGGCCGTCCATGACAGCAAAACCGTGGTAGAAGCGAGGGCGAGGAAAATATCGGGGTGTTCCGGTTACGGTGGGTGGTCGTGGCCGATCGATGCGCGTTCCTCTTGTACACCTACGCGCGTGTGTGCGAGGTGTTGGGCTCTAACTGAACTCGAGCGAGGCGTTGGGCTCTAACTGAACCCGAGCGATTGCACTGCAGGCTACGCGTTACTGAACCCAAGCGATCGATCGATGGCTGTTAACTGAACCCGATTGAGCGATTCCTTCGCTACTGCTGCTAACTGAAGCCGATCGATGCTGCCTCTGGATGAACAGTGAGCGTTGCATGGGGGGTTTGGATGAACAGTGAGCGGTGGTGGTGGATGAACACGACCCCATGGCGTTGCCTCTGGATGAACAGGACCCCGATCGATCGAGCCGGTTGGGGCTGGATGAACAGGACCCCGTGGAGGGCTGGATGAACAGGACGACCCCATGGAGGAATGGATGAACAGTAGATGGTGGAGGGATGGACGAACAATAGCCCGTGGAGGGGTGGTTGAACAGGAGCCCGTGGAGAGGGGTGGTTGAACAGTAGCCTGTGGAGTAGCGCGCGGTGGAGACTGGATGAACAGGAGCCCGTGGATGAACATTCAGAGGTGGAGGCTGGAGGAGGTCGGCGGTGGATGAACTGTAGCACATGGAGGCTGGAGGAGGTCGACGGTGGAGATGAACAGTATCTTGTGGAGTCCCGTTTTGCGGTACGCCACACCCCTCCCGATGAACAGGACCCATATTTCGTCCGTAGCGCTCCAACACAAGTCCGTTTCCTCCGTTTTGCGATACGCCACACCCCTCCCGATCAACAGGACCCCTTTTCGACCGTAGGAGGTCCAACACAAGTCCGTTTCCTCTGTTTTGCGGTACGCCAGACCCCTCCTGATGAACAGGATCCCGTTTCGAACGTGGCCACTCGAACACAAGGCCGTTTCCTCCGTTCTGCGGTACGCCAGGCCTCGTTTCCATCGCATGTTCCGTCCAAGCCCTCCCGATGAACACGATGACGCATTCCGTTCCGACCCAGCCGGTTGGCTCCCCATGAACAACACGACGATGCTATTTCTCCGTTCTGGCCCAGCCATGTACACGAGCCCTGGCCGTACGTATGCGCGAATAGGCGTTCGAGACCCCGCCCGTATGTACGTACGTGGCCGTATTTTCTTCCTTGCACACTGGCCGCTGTACGTACGTGTACATGCTACGTGCGCGCCTCTACATCCACTAGTATGTACGTACACGTTCGCGACCAGAATGACAATGCTACGTACGCTTCGACTAGGTGTGTCCCGACTGTCAGGCACTTCCTTGCGTGTGAAGATATAGATGGTGGGTCCCAGCAGTCAGGGGGGTGAATCGTTTTTTTTTTTGCCCGGACGCACTTCCTTGCATGCGAAGATGTAGCTGGTGGGTCCAAGGAGTCAAGGGGCGAATCGTTTTTTTTTCGGACGCACTTCCTTGCGTGCGAAGATGTAGCTGGTGGGTCCCAGAAGTCAGGGGGAAACGTTTTTTTCGCGAAATACAGTAGCCTGTCCGGTGGGTCCCAACTGTTAGGTGGAGGAATAATTATTTTCCGCGTAATAAGGAGGCACTTCCTTGTTGCGGCCGTGGACCCAGCTGTCAGCTTCTCCACGTACAGTACACTTTCGATGGAAGGGGACGACGCGGAACCGGGGAAGACGCGACAGTGGAAGCCCGCGCAGAGAGGAGTACGAGGGTTCACTGGTTTAGCTGCGGTGTGAGGCTGTCGTCGCCGCAGGGCCTGGCCAGCGGTGGGAATAGTAGGGGGCGGTGAGGCCTCCGCGGCAGCACAGCCGGCCACGGGAGGCAGGAGCATGCGGCACGACCGGCGCTGCTTTGGGCGGCTGGAGCAAGAAGAACAGAGGTTGAAGAAGCACTACGGCTGTTGGATGGACATCGTATGGTCACTGGAGCTAGAATTGTTCATATTGACTAAGTTGACAAAGCCCTCCGTCCCCGTCAACTTAGTAGGCCCACAAGTCAGCCTCCCACCAAGGAGGGTCCCAGCTAGCAGGGGGAGTATTCATTTTTTTATGTAATAAGGAGGCACTTCCGATGGGTCCGAGCTGACAGAGGGGGGAACATTTTTTTCGCGAAATACGGTGGCCCGTCCGGTGGGTCCCAGCAGTCAGGGGGAATTTTTTTTCGCGAAATATGATGGCGCGTCTAGTGGGTCCCTGCTGTCAGGTGGAGGAATAATTATTTTGCGCGTAATAAGGAGGAACTTCCTTGCGGCTGCCGTGGACCCAGCTATCAGCCTCTCCACGTACATTACTCTTCCGATGGCAGTCGGTCGTCGACCACATTGACCATGCCGCGCCGAGAGCACCACGGCGGTGGACGACGGCGAGGCCTAGGAAGGGGACGACGCGGAGCCGAGGAAGACGCGGTAGTGGATGCCCACGCGGAGAGGAATAAGTGTGTGGCAGAGAACTTATATCCCATTTCCGATTTGTAAGAATTTTCAACCCATTTTTGAATTCTAATAGAATTTACTACAGCCCATTTACAGTTTGTTAAAAGTACAACCCATTTTCTAGCTAGGACAACGATTAATAATTCCAACCAACCGTTCAAGACATAATTCAATAAAATCTCCAACATTTTGATGGGATCCGAAATATTTTTATCCCGAAATTTCTAGTCTGATTAAATATAAATTTGTATTACGTAAAAATCCAACGAAACATTGCGCGCGCAACAATTAAAAATTAAGATTTTCAAAATCCATAAATAATATTTTAGAAACTAATTTCGTGTTTCATTCTTTTTTTATAGTTACTACCCAGTGTTTATAATTACATCCCATTTATTATTTTTTAAATCACATTTTCCTGTTAAGCCTAATGCATCCCTCATAGGAAAGATTTGTAGCCCAGCGGGGCGGAGAATAAGAAGTTGGCCTTGCGTGGGTATTCCTCAAAAAAAGTATAGCTGGGCTAGCCATTTTCATCTTGAAAAAAATTAATATCTGGGATGGATATCTGGCCTGGGCTAGACGGGCCATAGCCCGCCTAGTTAATACCATGCTCTCCTCTGAACAACAACGAAAACATCGCCAAGAAAAGCTCTGCAGTGCTCGCGCCTCAAAAACACAAATACTGCTCGAGCTGCTTGGTCCCAGCTGTCGGCCGCACCTTGTGCAATTCTCTCGTTTATATTGACTACATAGGTTGACAATGGTGTGGGACCGTGATGTCAGGAAACCAGGAGGAAGCAAAAAAAATAGTTGTACATAATAAGGAGGCACTTGCGTACGTACGGCTATGGCCCTAGTGGGTCCCTACTGTCATAAAGTCAAAATAAAGTCATCTGCCGAATCCTCATGTTCGTTGACCATGTTAACAATGCTCGGCGCCACGGCGAGCGCAACAACTCGAAGGACGACGGAGAGAGCCTCGCGGGCCCTACGGATAGTCTGATACAGCGCCCGCTGCTCATTCAGGAAGCCAGGATCATCGGACACCTATGAGCACCTTCGAGAGACTGAGATGGCATGAAACGGTAAGGCCGCGCTTGGGAGCTCTGGTTTATTTCACACGTGTATTAACATACAAGTGTAATTTACTCTGTTCAATTGAATGGTGTGTGACATCAAGGGACGGGTTACAGATTCATTATAGCTTGATCCAAGCCCAGGTTAATACTAGTTTAAAGGATTCTGCAACTTGTGTGCATCATTTTCCATCTAGGCAGTACGTAAGCGAGTTGAAATGATGAGATTCCACATGCAAGGTGCCGTAAATAAATGTTGAAAGCTTAGTACACCCGGTACGATTGTTTAACAAGTTTGTACGAAGATGAGTAATCAGAACAAAAGTTTGAGAAGCATGGATCGAGTAATAAATCGCTATTTGTTTTGTTCAAGAGTTGATAGCATTAGTCATCAACCTATGCTCCTAGCGATGTAAACAGGCCTCGGCTAATCCCGTAAACCCACTTATGATCCAACAGTTCAATAATGTGGGGGGGGTGGGGGGTGAACTATCAAACTAACTAAAGCTATCTGAGGACATGCAGGCGCCGTTTATTTATCCTTTACATTCCTATGTGCATCTGTCACTACTGGAATTTTCATATATGCCGGGTGCCAGGCTCTTCGCCGAGAGCCAAACCACGGGAATTCAGCAAAGTAACATATTATATTGCCAAGAGTAGACCTCGGCAAAAAGACAATACTCGGCAAAGGCACTATTTGCCGGGAGCCAAGAAGCCGCCACACGGCAAAGTTGTGCCATGTGGCACATCCGGCGGCTAATAACGACACGATCACGGTTGCACCTATTTGCCAAGAGCACCTCTCAGCAAAGATTTGGCAAGCATTAGTCCCACCTCGCCTACCGACAAGCAAAAAGAGATGTTTAAATAGTCCGATAGTCTAACCACATTAAGCTTTTTTTCAATATTAAGAATATGTATTGTCACTATGAATCTTCACCTCCGGACAGAGAATGTTTATGATGGCAATCCATATTCTAAAGAATGGGTGCCGGCACTTTTTAATCATTTATAATCCAACCGCACCTGTATCGGGCACTTTTTATTAATTTATATTCGAACCGGACCTGTACCGAGGGCCGCTCTTGGCACAGAAACACTTGCGGAGTGGTGCTCTAGGTAAAGATCGGTCTCTAGGGAAACTTTAGTCCCACCTTTCCCAGGGACAAGTAACAAGACATGTTTAAATAGTTAGATAGTTAGCACGTGTCAGCTCGCTGCCAAACAACCAACTTTAATGACACCCATCCTGGTGGCGTGTCTAGATAATATGAGGTAGCTAGATAAATGACTCAGAAGGAGAGGCAATCTTTGCCGGGAAGTATCACCAGCACGACACCTCATGGCGCATTTAATGCCTTTGTCCTAACCCGTCTGGGTTAGGTATGATAGCATTGTAGCCACTATTTACCTTGTGTAAAGTCTGATTTTTCCACTGTGACTCGTTCATCTATAAAACAAGGCAAACGGCTACCTTTACAGAGGTCGACACTTTACTCATTTACACGCGTAGCTGCACTTCTCGTGCATCCTTGCCGGCAAGCGGTGCTCCTTGTACTTGAGCTCAATACATCCAATACAGACAAAGAAGGAGTAGGATTTTATCGTTGTGTGGATTGTTAGTTCTGCTCTTTGTGCTTGTTGATCTCCCTAGTCGAACCGCAAAGCGGCTTTTGCCGGTCCCATAGATCGTCGTATGCACGACAACATATATACCACCATTGGAGAGAGTGTCCACCATATATACTTGAGAGTGTGTTGATGAGAGTTGTTCTTGGAGGAAGAAAATCAACTTCTGATGAGGATGGTCGATCTGTGTGAGCTCTTCCTGTTATAACTTGATAACACATGAAGGGCTCGCCCAGCTTGACTATCATCGAAAGTCAAAATACCTGTGAGACAGTGTCCACCATATATACCACCACCAGATCGAGTGTCCACCTTATTTGATAGATGAGAGATGTTATCGAGTGTTGTCATAGGGGGCACGCTCTTCCTCTGCTCCTCCTCTATGATATTTCTCAAGTAGGAGGAGCAGGGAAAGAGCGGCCATCATCGGCCATCGATGAGAGTTGTTCTTGGAGGGAAAAAACGACTTTTCAGGATGACGATCGATCTTGGTGAGCTCTTCCTATTATACGTTGGTAACGCATGATGGGCTCACCCAGCTCGACCATCACCGAAGGTCCAAATATCCGCGAGAGTGTCCACCATGATGAATTTGCGTAGAAGTAATCTTGGATGTTTGATTCTTATGTTATTTTCATTGTGTGATGAAATGTGTTAACATTGATCCGTTTCGCATCTATGGCTTCCTCTGACGACGCAGCTTCCATTAGGGTCGACTCTACGGTCAAGGAGAAGCGCCCCGAGGACTGCTTGGCGGCGTTTATTGTGATTTTCAAGATCTGGCCAAGAAGAATCCACCAACTAAGGTGATTCCTGTAGCATGCACGTATGGTAAACCGTTATGTGAAGAAGTTGGAGCATGATTTATTTATTGATTGTCTTCCTTATGAGTGGCAGTCGGGGACGAGCGATGATCTTTTCCTAGCGATCTATCCCCTCAGGAGCATGCACGTAGTACTTCGTTTCGATAACTCATAGATTTTTGCAATAAGTATGTGAGTTGTTTTTGACTAATGTTGAGTCCATGGATTATACGCACACTCACCCTTCCACCATTGCTAGTCTCTCTAGTGCCGCGCAACTTTCGCCGGTACCATACACCCACCATATACCTTCCTCAAAACAGCCACCATACCTACCTATTATGGCATTTCCATAGCCATTCCGAGATATATTGCCATGCAACTTTCCACCTTTTCCGTATATTATGACACGCTCCATCATTGTCATATTGCTTTGCATGATCATGTAGTTGACATCGTATTTGTGGCAAGGCCACCGTTCATAATTCTTTCATACATGTCACTCTTGAATCATTGCACATCCCGGTACACCGCCGGAGGCATTCACATAGAGTCATTTTTGTTCTAACTATTGAGTTGTAATTCTTGAGTTGTAAGTAAATAAAAGTGTGATGATCTTCATTATTAGAGCATTGTCCCATGTGAGGAAAGGATGATGGAGACTATGATTTCCCCCACAAGTCGGGATGAGACTCCGGACGAAAAATAAAATAAAAAGAAAAAAAGAGGCCATAAAAAAAGAGAAGGCCCAAAAAATGAGAGAAAAAGAGAGAAGGGGCAATGTTACTATCATTTTTCCACACTTGTGCTTCAAAGTAGCACCACATGATAGAGTGTCTCCTATTTTGTCACTTTCATATACTAGTGGGAATTTTCATAATAGAACTTGGCTTGTATATTCCAATGATGGGCTCCCTCAAAATGCCCTAGGTCTTCGTGAGCAAGCGAGTTAGATGCACACCCACTTAGTTTCTTTTTGAGCTTTCATACACTTATAGCTCTAGTGCATCCGTTGCATGGCAATCCCTACTCAGTCACATTGATATCTATTGATCGGCATCTCTATTGCCCGTTGATATGCCTAATTGCTGTGAGACTATCTTCTCCCTTTTTGTCTTCTCCACAACGACCATATTCTATTCCACCTTAGTGCTATATCCATGGCTCATACTCATGTATTGCGTGAAGATAGAAAAAATTTGAGAACATCAAAAGTATGAGACAATTGCTTGGCTTGTCATCGGGGTTGTGCATGATTTAAATATTTTGTGTGATGAAGATAGAGCATAGCCAGACTATATGATTTTATTGGGATAGCTTTCTTTGGCCATGTTATTTTGAGAAGACATGATTGCTTTGTTAGTATGCTTAAAGTATTATTGTTTTTATATCAATATTAAACTTTTGTTTTGAATCTTTTGGATCTGAACATTCATGCCACAATAAAGAAATTACATGGATAAATATGTTAGGTAACATTCCACATCAAAAATTCTGTTTTTATCATTTACCTACTCGAGGACGAGCAAGAATTAAGCTTGGGGATGCTCGATCCGTCTCCAACGTATCTATAATTTTTTATTGTTCCATGCTATTATATTATCTATTTTGGATGTTTAATAGGCATTTATATGCTATTTTATATTTTTTTTGGGACTAACCTATTAACCAGGAGCCCAGTGCCAGTTTTTTTTGCCTATTTTAGAGTTTGGCAGAAAAGGAATACCAAACGGAGTCCAAACGGAATGAAACTTTCGTGATTATCTTTCTTGGACCAGAAGGAAACCATAAGACTTGGAGATGAAGTCGGAGACGCAACGAGGCGGCCACGAGGCAGGAGAGCGCGCCCCACGGGGTAGGGCGTGCCCCTACCACGTGTGCCCCTCGAGGGTCTCTTGACCTAGCTCCTTCGCCTATATATACTCTTGTACCCTAAGAACATCCAGGGGAGCCACAAAACCACTTTTTCTCCACCGCAACCTTTTGTACCCGTGAGATCCCATCTAGGGGCCTTTTCCGGCGTCCTGCCGGAGGGGGATTCGATCACGGAGGGCTTCTTCATCAACACCATTGCCTCTCCGATGATGCGTGAGTAGTTTACCACAGACCTTCGGGTCCATAGCTAGTAGCTCGATGGCTTCTTCTCTCTCTTTGATTCTCAATACCGTGTTCTCCTCGATGTTCTTGGAGATCTATTCGATGTAATATTCTTTTGCGGTGTGTTTGCCGAGATCCGATGAATTGTGGATTTATGATCAGATTATCTATGAATAGTATTTGGTTCTTCTCTGAATTCTTATATGCATGATTTGATATCTTTGCAAGTCTCTTCAAATTATCGGTTTAGTTTGGCCTACTAGATTGATCTTTCTTGCAATGGGAGAAGTGCTTAGCTTGGGGTTCAATCTTGCAGTGTCCTTTCCCAGTGACAGTAGGGGCAGCAAGGCACGTATTGTATTGTTTCCATTGAGGATAAAACGATGGGGTTTTCATCATATTGCTTCAGTTAATTTCTCTACGTCATGTCATCTTACTTTATGTGTTACTCTATTCTTTATGAACTTAATACTCTAGATGCAGGCAGAAGTCGGTCGATGTGTGGAGTAATAGTAGTAGATGCAGAATCGTTTCGGTCTACTTCACATGGATGTGATGTAGGAGATATGCCCTAGAGGCAATAATAAATGATATTATTTATCTCCGAGTTCACAATTATGTTTATGTTCCATGCTATAACTGCAATGATTCTCGAGTCTGCAATATCCACGAGGCTCGGAGGAAGACTCATATGCACGTGTGGAATAATAAACGGTAAGAAGTATTCCTAGTCTGGCCTCTAAGACTAGCTCAAGTGTTGCATGATGATTCTGTTTTCCTGGTCATGGGCATGTCTATGCCAGCAACTTTGAGGGCACAATGTTAAGAGAACATTTGTGTTGAATCGACCCGGATTGATGTTATGCTATGAGATTCATTCGTCACAAGTTTATTGGTACATAACACAGAGATGGTTAACGTTTGCATGATTCCTTAGACCATGAGAGTATCGAGTTTCTTCATGCTTGCTTCATGAACTTTGGGGTTTGTTAAACGTCATCCGTAAATGGGTGGCTATTACGGCGGCTTACGGGTTCATGGAAAAGTGTGTCAAGTAACTTGATAGCTCAAGATTGGGATTTGCTCCTCCAACAATGGAGAGATATCTCTGGGCCCTCTCGGTGTTACGGTATCCATCATCGTTTGGCCAGACACTTTGTGATTTGACCACGGGGATGCCGGAACACGAAACGAGAAAAGAGAACAAAACCGGTAACGAGGTAACTAGCATAGTGGACAAGTTGTTGATCCACGGGAATGCCAACATGTCTCACCTCAGGTATTTTTAACATATCACGAAGCAACAGGAATAGCACACGGCAACTGGAGGTTCACTCGAATATTTATTCGTGTGGGTATAGGGGTCAATATGGGTGTCCACGGCTCCGATATTGATCATTGATCGGAAGGCGTCCCGGGTCATGTCTATACTTCACCGAACCTATAGGGTCACACGCTTAAGGGTCATCTATCTACTGAATACTAGACAGAGAGTCTGAGAGAAAATCGCCGAAAAAGTTTCGGACAGCGGAATCGTACCGCAGAGAGAGGTCATCGGATAAGTTTTGATGATACCGAAAAGTTGTTTCGGGATACACCATTAAGTCAAATTGGTTTCGGCACATGCCTGATAATTCTTGGAGGATGCCAGAATCATTCTAGAAGCTTTTTGAAATTTTCTGAGATAAAAACCGGAAATGTTCCGGAGCTGTCGGAGCCACTTCAGATGCGTTTCGCAGATGAAAAACACTAAAACCGGAATTGTTTTGGAACGCGTTGAAAATCATTTTAGTGGGTACTGGAAATGTTCTTAGCCCACATAAATATTTTCAGTTCAATCAGACGCTGAAAAATGTCGTCGTGAATAGTAAAAATCAGCTTTATGGTTACTTTATGTAAAGCCACCTTTTGGGGCTTTGCTCCAAAAGATCTTGGGGATGACATGGATGGATAGGAGCCATTTTTGGGCCCCTCATGGGGGTGTGGCAGGCCACATGGGGTATCCCCCCTTGGGGACCCTCTTGTTGATTGGTTTCACTCCTAGGTCCTTGTGGAAGGACTTCATTCATGTGCATTTTGGGTTTTTTGTGAAACTACCCTACCCCCTTGGGATTTCCTATAAATAGAGGTGGAGGGGCAGCCCTCCACACTCATCCCTTGCTCTCATACACATGCCATGCATTATCTGGCTTCTTCTCTCCCTCCCACGAAAAGAGTTTCGTAGAGCCGTAAGGCTGTCTGGGTTTCGGCAGGAACTACTTCTGGACGGCGAAGCCCTGCCGGATAGATGACACCATATGTGTGCAACTCTGTAGAGAGATCATAGTTTCGGTCTTAGTTCGTGAGTGCCTCCCAAAGGGCTGTCCGTGTGACTATCCGAGTTTCGAAGGTCCTCCCGAAGGGCTGTCTGAGTGACCGTTCGAGTTTCGAAGGTCCTCCCGAAGGGCTGTCCGCGACACCGTCGGGGGACTGTTCGACCGCCTCCCGGAGGGTTGTCTGAGGAGCAGATGAGGGTATACATCCTCGCGGTTGGGAGGTTGTAAATCCTAGCTGCGGGGATCTGCACCGCCGATCATGATCGACTCTACTTCCGGCTGCGCTACGAGTCGGTAACGAAAAAGATCAAACCATGTATGCAGTCTCCATAGTGGTCCTGGGCTGGTGCGTAGGTCGGAAAAATTTTGTTTTCTGCTGCGTTACCCTACAGTGGCATCAAGAGCCGTGCTATGCGTAGATGCAGGTTTCGATCTAGAATACATGGATATGTATGGGTATTGCATAATATAATTAGGTAGTAGATGAGATCTATTGCTGAAAATTATTTATGCGGGTGACAGATGAAATCTGTTACCCGAGGTTCTTGTTGCTTCCCTAAAATTTGCGTTTGCTCAATCTCGAGACAGCATGGTGGAATTTGACAAAGTTCTGGCAATCCGTGATCCTGATTGATCATGGAAGTGCTATCAGTTCTTTGGGTTCTGCCGTAGTCAAAAGAAAGATGAAATTCGCAGATGAAAGGGCATTGCAGATCTGATCTGCACGGGGGTCATGCGTATGACGAAGTTTAGTATGGGGCTCGAGATTTAATTATCTCGTGTTTCATACACCCCGAGATGTTAATCTAGCAACTTGAATAATCACACTTGATGATAAAATGCTGGTAGCTGCGGTTTAAGTCAAAACCTTAGAAGCCACGTAAAATAAAATTTTGCATAAACCGATTAGAGGCGTCTAACTTGGTTTTGCAGGATGTGCATGTGATGTGGTATAGCAATGCTCATATTCAATTTGATTATGTATGAGATGACTATATGATGTAATTAACATGACCTGCGTGTCAAGATTCGGCATGATGGTTGGAGCCATATGATTGTCACTTTAATGACCTGCGTGTCAATCTTAAGTAATGCACTTATTTTATTAGCTATAGAGATAGCAATATTATCTGGTGCATCGACAAGGTGGTGGCAATCTTTGCGAAGGTGAACACCAATGCGAATGCCGAAGACGAAGAAATGAAAGACTTCTCCGTCAGAAAGGGCTATACCATATCATGCTATTATGAATTGCCTGAGATGTTTATCCCTTATGATGCACCCTTCTTGATTGCGCGGTAGTCGCTTTTTATTAGGGTGATCTCTCACTTAAAATATCAAAGTAGTTAGTGTTCACCCAAGTGTAGCACCGTCTGAAATTCGTATCTTTTCAGGGTGCGCCATGTACACATGAGCACGAACGAATCGAGAGGAATGAGGCGGGTGAGGTCAGACCTCGCAGCAAGATCACTTGGTTGTCTTTGACGTTCGGGCAGGAGAGTCCTGAGCTCGAAACACGCCCATCGAAAGATGAACAAGAATCACATAGAGATGTGATCGGCAAGTTGGCCTATCGATTGAAATTCGTGTCATCAGTGATGAACCCGTCAATGGCATCGAATAGAAATATGGATCTTGAATCACTCTAAATCAATTATGAGAGATATTGATTTGAGTGGGAGCGCACTTTTGAATTAACATGTTTAATTCTCAGTGCAATTAATTATGAACACTGTCTAAGTGTTTCTTGCAAAATAGTTGTAGAATAATGGCTCGCGGTTCCACTTTCCCTGTTAAAATTGAATAGCTGTTAAATATCTGGTTAAAACTTTACGATTGGTAACGTAATATGAGGATTGTCCTTAAAAGTGTCGAGAAGGATTTTGTCCTATCGCTTGCTTTCTGTATCCTCCCGCTAATGCTATGGATCATATGACTCTCGTCCTTCGATCCAAAATCTAGAATTCTGTTACGGTCAACTGGAATATGTTTGCTTCCATGAAACCCAAACTTCGAAAGTTGGGATAGTTATATGATATTCTTGGAACTGAAAATTATTTTCAGATACAAACAAAGCAATGTTTGTTTGCAAGTATTAGTAAAAGTGTTTACTATGCATTTGACTGTTGGGAAAGGAATCCAGAAGAACGCCTGTCATATAATGAAAGGTGAATAAAACTACAATTTAAAGAGAAAGGAAGTGTCCAAAGGGTGTTAGTATGACTTACATGCCTAGGAAGTCCGGGGCTAACGCCACTCTTAAGTTGGGTGCTTCTTTTGCGAGTAGGAGAAATACTAAAAGTTAAACTGTTAGAAGTATAAAGGCAGAAAGAAAGATGACTGGAATATCCAGCTCATGTATGAATGTCATACAAGTTTTTGATGTATAGTAGGCTGGTCAAAGATATAGTTCTTGGGAATTATGGTTAAACATGTTAATCACTAATTCTTGGGTATTGTGAGTTAATCACAAAGATACCCGCTCGATTGCATTCTGTTGCGAATCAATGTAAGAGCTACTATGGCCTAAAAAGACTAGCCAGAAATGAGGTTAAGGTATACACAAGGAACATAGTAAATGTTACTATACCTTCCATGGTGTATTGACATTTGTATTTATTTTCATAATTCATTTAGAGTTTTACAAACTCTAGCCCATTGCATAAGGTATCTTGCAAGAAGGTTGTTCATAAGAGAACTTTTTATGTTCGATGTTATGAATAACACAAGGGCCATACTTTCATTATGAATGAGATGTATGTTATGAATATTGACAATAATACAATACCTCTTGGTTTACTTTCATAATTCATTTTAGAGTTTCATACACTCTAGCCCATTGCACAATGTTTTTTGCAAAAGAGTTGTTCATAAAAACAACAATTGTTGTTAAGTATTATGAATAACATGAACGGCCATGCTTCCATCCAAGATGGGATGTATGTTATGAATATTGATGGTAATAAGATACATCCATAACACTAACGCTAAATGTCGCAAGACTAAAAGAATACCACACAAGTGTGGCACTACAGTTGGTCACATTGGAGAAACCCGCATGGAAAATTCCATTATGATGGATTTTGAAGTCTTTTTGATTTTGAATCATCTGACACTTGCAACTTTCCTCCAAAAGTGAAGTGACTAAAATACCGTTCACAGGCCATAAGGAACGAACAACAAACTTATTAGTGATCATACATTTGATGTGTGTAGTCCGATAAGTGTTGTTAGTGGTGGATTTATTTATCTTCAGAAATGACTCAAGTAGATATATGGATATTTACGTGATGAGACGTAAGTCTGGATCTTTTGAAATCATTCAAAAGGTTTTCAAAAATGAAGTAGAAGTTATTGTAACAAGAAAATTATGTTTCTGCAATTTGATTGCACAAAGGAATATTTGAGTTACATGTTTAGCGAATGTCTGATGAGTTGTGAAAGGGGTTTCATAACTTGCACCTCCCGGAACACCACTGCAAGTGGAAAGTCCATGGAGATGTAATCAAACCATTTATGACATGGTAAGATCAAAGGTGACATAAATAAATTTTCCATTATCACTTTTGAAGAGTAATGCTTTAGAGACTGCGGCTTTTACACTGAAAGAGAGCTCCATCAGGTCTGTTGAAATGACGGCATGGTATGGTACGCCCAACCATGTTATATCTTTTCTTAACATTTGGAATATGGGGCTTGTGTAAAAGGTTACAAACCTATTCCAAATCAGACAAGTGCTACTTTGTAGGTTCTACCAAAATGTTGGGTATTCCTCCCTCACTATACCGAGGCAAATAGTTTTGCCGCGAAACGGTGTGCTTTTAAAGAGAATGGTTCTTTCAAAAAGGTGAGTGGGAGAATAGTGCAACTCGACGAGATAAACAGTATCTTCATCATCAAATCAAAGGAAAGAGACCTTGGAAGTAATTCCAGAGTTTCCTACTGCGACTGATACGGAAGTCTCTACAATAAAATGTATGAACTTCGGTCGAACTTGCAGCTGAACCACATAGGCAAGGCTCGTGCAAACCTCTCAGGTGTGCAAACGAGATATTGTTGTTAGACAACATTATACCTACGATACACAAGGAAGCGTTGATGGGCCCTGACTCCGGAATTGGTTAAATGCCAATACAACCCGAGTTAGTTTCCATATAAGTGATTCAAGATTAAAACCTTGATACACCTTTTAGAAGACTTAGAGTCTAACGAATATTTATGGAACTTAAAACTGATACGGATAAAAATGTTTTATCCATAAAGCTCGACTTGTTGAAATAACAAGTTCAAAAGTTGACTACGATGAGGCTGTTTTCATCGTAGCGATGCTTAAAGTCGGTTCAGGTTGAACTAGCAATTAATACATAGTTCAATCATGAGATATGAAACATGGATGACAATAGGATTTCCATCTGATGGAAATGAAACCAAGGACTTGCATGCGTTACAGTCCAAGGCATTTTGTCTATCCATAGGATGCTAGTAAGGGTGCAAACTTCAGAGTTCCAGCGATGGACAGAAGAGAGCAAAATGGAGTTTCAATCTTCGTGCTTTGATGAAATGTTCAAAGGGTTCTGACTTCATCAATCGGTAACGAAGATGCTTGTAATTCAAGAAAGTAAGTGCGAGCGTAATAATATTTCTAAAAACCTTGTGTGCTTGACACATTGTTAATTGGAAATAAATTTCTTGACACGAATTAGGACTTCATTTGAAATTGTTTTTGATGAAGTGCTTAGGCTAAATAGCCTCAATTTTAGGCATGATGATCTATGGAGATAGATTTACCTAATATGGCTAAGCAATGAATACATATTGACAAGGTGCTAAAACCTATTTAGCATTTAAAACGCCAAGGAGTGATTCTTGACTAAGTCACATGGAAAGAGTTTTTACAAGACTCGGTGTCCCAAAACACTGAGGAGTAAAATACATGATGGAGATTCCACACACCTACGTGTTTTGGATTAATCATGTATTCCATTGTATGTAAAACAACCAGATATGTCTGATACTCCCAAGGTGTTGCGAGTATGGATACTAAAGTGATCAAAGTACTGATCATGGGACAACAGTGAAAGATGTCATTGAGTACTAGAGTAAGTACTGATGATATGTTTTCTTGCAAGCGGAGATCATGAAGAGTTCGTTGTAAAATGTCACATCGATACAGTCTTCATCTTTTCTCCATGCGAATTTTGATTTAAGTTCAGGGTTTTGTGTAATACACAATATGGTGGCACGGTAGTTGGAAATTGTTCCCAACAGGATACTGTGGTGAATTCTGTAACAAATGACTAAGTATGTTGACGCTTTAGAAGCGACAAACTAGATGTTGAATCATATAGTTCATTCATGAACTTAGTATGGTTCCAAGATGGATTTTGTCAATGGGACACTACTGCAGGTAGTTTCTCCATAACTCAGTCCGAGGAATCCAGGTTCAACCTGCGATTCACATACATAAAAGCCAAGTCCGCACAAAATAAGAATTTGTGAAAGCGTGAAAATGTGAGCATATGCAGAGATAGACATAGAGCTGAAGTTGTCAGATCTGATGGACATCAGGCTATACCACATGCAAAGCATTTTTTACACCAGTATGCCATAGGTGTAAAGTGCATTAGCATTAACTAGATTATTGACTCTAGTACAAGTGGGAGTCTGTAGGAGATATGCCCTAGAGGCAATAATAAATGATATTATTTATCTCCGAGTTCACAATTATGTTTATGTTCCATGCTATAACTGCAATGATTCTCGAGTCTGCAATATCCACGAGGCTCGGAGGAAGACTCATATGCACGTGTGGAATAATAAACGGTAAGAAGTATTCCTAGTCTGGCCTCTAAGACTAGCTCAAGTGTTGCATGATGATTCTGTTTTCCTGGTCATGGGCATGTCTATGCCAGCAACTTTGAGGGCACAATGTTAAGAGAACATTTGTGTTGAATCGACCCGGATTGATGTTATGCTATGAGATTCATTCGTCACAAGTTTATTGGTACATAACACTGAGATGGTTAACGTTTGCATGATTCCTTAGACCATGAGAGTATCGAGTTTCTTCATGCTTGCTTCATGAACTTTGGGGTTTGTTAAACGTCATCCGTAAATGGGTGGCTATTACGGCGGCTTACGGGTTCATGGAAAAGTGTGTCAAGTAACTTGATAGCTCAAGATTGGGATTTGCTCCTCCGACGATGGAGAGATATCTCTGGGCCCTCTCGGTGTTACTGTATCCATCATCGTTTGGCCAGACACTTTGTGATTTGACCACGGAGATGCCGGAACACGAAACGAGAAAAGAGAACAAAACCGGTAACGAGGTAACTAGCATAGTGGACAAGTTGTTGATCCACGGGAATGCCAACATGTCTCACCTCAGGTATTTTTAACATATCACGAAGCAACAGGAATAGCACATGGCAACTGGAGGTTCACTCGAATATTTATTCGTGTGGGTATAGGGGTCAATATGGGTGTCCACGGCTCCGATATTGATCATTGATCGGAAGGCGTCCCGGGTCATGTCTATACTTCACCGAACTTATAGGGTCACACGCTTAAGGGTCATCTATCTGCTGAATACTAGACAGGGAGTCTGAGAGAAAATCACCGAAAAAGTTTCGGACAGCGGAATCGTACCGCAGAGAGAGGTCATCGGATAAGTTTTGATGATACCGAAAAGTTGTTTCGGGATACACCATTAAGTCAAATTGGTTTCGGCACATGCCTGATAATTCTTGGAGGATGCCAGAATCATTCTAGAAGCTTTTTGGAATTTTCTGAGATAAAAACCGGAAATGTTCCGGAGCTGTCGGAGCCACTTCAGATGCGTTTCGCAGATGAAAATCACTAAAACCGGAATTGTTTTGGAACGCGTTGAAAATCATTTTAGTGGGTACTGGAAATGTTCTTAGCCCACATAAATATTTTCAGTTCGATCAGACGCTGAAAAATGTCGTCATGAATAGTAAAAATCAGCTTTATGGTTACTTTATGTAAAGCCACCTTTTGGGGCTTTGCTCCAAAAGATCATGGGGATGACATGGATGGATAGGAGCCATTTTTGGGCCCCTCATGGGGGTGTGGCCGGCCACATGGGGTATCCCCCCTTGGGGACCCTCTTGTTGATTGGTTTCACTCCTAGGTCCTTGTGGAAGGACTTCATTCATGTGCATTTTGGGTTTTTTGTGAAACTACCCTACCCCCTTGGGATTTCCTATAAATAGAGGTGGAGGGGCAGCCCTCCACACTCATCCCTTGCTCTCATACACATGCCATGCATTATCTGGCTTCATTGTCTGGCCAGACACTTTGTGATTTGATCACGGGGATGCCGGAACACGAAACGAGAAAAGAGAACAAAACCGGTAACGAGGTAACTAGCATAGTGGACAAGTTGTTGATCCACGGGAATGCCAACATGTCTCACCTCGGGTATTTGTAACGTATCGCGAAGCAACAGGAATAGCACACGGCAACTGGAGGTTCACTCGAATATTTATTCGTGTGGGTATAGGGGTCAATATGGGTGTCCACGGCTCCGATGTTGATCATTGGTGGGAAGGGGTTCCCGGTCATGTCTATACTTCACCGAACCTATAGGGTCACACGCTTAAGGTTCATCTATCTGCTGAATACTAGACAGGGAGTCTGAGAGAAAATCACCGAAAAAGTTTCGGACAGCGGAATCGTACCGCAGAGAGAGGTCATCGGATAAGTTTCGATGATACCGAAAAGTTGTTTCGGGATACACCATTAAGTCAAATTGGTTTCGGCACATGCCTAATAATTCTTGGAGGATGCCAGAATCATTCTGGAAGCTTTTTGGAATTTTCTGAGATAAAAACCGGAAATGTTCCGGAGCTGCCGGAGCCACTTCAGATGCGTTTCGCAGATGAAAATCACTAAAACCGGAATTGTTTCGGAACGCGTTGAAAATCATTTTAGTGGGTACTGGAAATGTTCTTAGCCCACATAAATATTTTCAGTTCGATCAGACGCTGAAAAATGTCGTCGTGAATAATGAAAATCAGCTTTATGGTTACTTTATGGAAAGCCACCTTTTGGGGCTTTGCTCCAAAAGATCTTGGGGATGACATGGATGGATAGGAGCCATTTTTTGGGACCCTCATGGGGGTGTGGCCAGCCACATGGGGTATCCCCCCTTGGGTACCCTCTTGTTGATTGGTTTCACTCCTAGGTCCCTGTGGAAGGATTTCATTCATGTGCATTTTGGGTTTTTTGTGAAACTACCCTACCCCCTTGGGATTTCCTATAAATAGAGGTGGAGGGGCAGCCCTCCACACTCATCCCTTGCTCTCATACACATGCCATGCATTATCTGGCTTCTTCTCTCCCTCCCATGAAAAGAGTTTCGTAGAACCGTAAGGCTGTCTGGGTTCCGGCAGGAACTAGTTCTGGACGGCGAAGCCCTGCCGGATAGATGACACCGTATGTGTGCAACTTTGTAGGGAGATCATAGTTTCGGTCTTAGTTCGTGAGTGCCTCCCGAAGGGCTGTCCGTGTGACCGTCCGAGTTTCGAAGGTCCTCCCGAAGGGCTGTCCGAGTGACCGTTCGAGTTTCGAAGGTCCTCCCGAAGGGCTGTCCGCGACACCGTCCAGGGGACTGTTCGACCGCCTCCCGGAGGGCTGTCTGAGGAGCAGATGAGGGTATACATCCTCGCGGTTGGGAGATTGTAAATCCTAGCTGCGGGGATCTGCACCGCCGATCGTCATCGACTCTACTTCCCGCTGCGCTACGAGTCGGTAACGAAAAAGATCAAACCATGTATGCAGTCTCCATAGTGGTCCTGGGCTGGTGCGTAGGTCGGAAAATTTTTCTTTTCTCCTGCGTTACCCTACATGTGATGCCTATGTTCATGATCATTGCCTTAGATATTGTCATAACTTTGCGCTCTTCTATCAATTGCTCGATAGTAATTTGTTCACCCAGCGTATTATTTGCTATCTTGAGAGAAGCCACTAGTGAAACATATGGCCCCCGGATCTCTTTTCCATTATATTGAATCTCGTTTACACCTTACTAGTTTCCGATCTACAATTTTGCAATCTTTTACTTTCTGATCTATAAACCAAAAATACCAAAAATATTTACTTTACCGTTTATCTATCTCTGTCAGATCCCACTTTTGCAAGTAACCGTGAAGGGATTGACAACCCCTTTATCGCGTTGGGTGCAAGTTGTTGATTGTTTGTGCAGGTATTCGATGACTTGTGCGTTGTCTCCTACTGAATTGATACCTTGGTTGTCAAACTGAGGGAAATACTTACTGATGGGGAACGTAGCAGAAATTCAAAATTTTCTACGCATCACCAAGATCAATCTATGGATTAACTAGCAACAAGAGAGAGGGGAGTGCATCTTCATACCCTTGAAGATCGCGATGCGGAAGCGTTGCAAGAACACGGTCGGTGGAGTCGTACACGAAGTGATTCAGGTCGCGGCCGAATCCGATCTAAGCACCGAACAACGGTGCCTCCGCGTTCAACACACATGCAGCCCGGTGACGTCTCCCGCGCCTTGATCCAGCAAGGGAGAGGGAGAGGTTGGGGAAGACTCCGTCCAGTTGCAGCACGACGGCGTGGTGGTGGTGGAGGAGCGTGGCACTCTAACAGGGCTTCGCCGAGCACTGCGAGAGACGAGGAGGGAGAGGGGTAGGGCTGCGCCAAGAGAGAGGGAGACTCGTGTCTTCTGCAGCCCCAAAACCCCCACTATTTATAGGAGGAGGGGAGGAGGGTGCGCCCCCTCTAGGTTTCCCACCCCTAGGGGTGGCGGCCAGCCCTAGATTGGATGGAGGGGGCGGCCAAGAGGGGGAGAGAGGGGGGCGCGCCCTAGGGTGGGCCTTAGGCCCATCTGCGCCTAGGGTTTTCACCCTTCCCCCTTCCCTGCGCCTTGGGCCTCTTGTGGGAGGCGCACCAGCCCACCTAGGGGCTGGTCCCTTCCCACACTTGGCCCACGCAGGCCTCCGGGGTTTGTGGCCCCTCCCGGTAGACCCCTGGAACCCTCCGGTGGTCCCGGTACATTACCGGTGACGCCCGAAACTGTTCCGGTGGCCAAAACCTCACTTCCTATATATTATTCTTTACCTCCGGACCATTCCGGAACTCCTTGTGACGTCCGGGATCTCATCCGAGACTCCGAACAAAATTCGGTAACCACGTATATCTATTCCCTATAACCCTAGCGTCATCGAACCTTAAGTGTGTAGACCCTACGGGTTCGGGAACCATGCAGACATGACCGAGACGTTCTCCGGCCAATAACCAACAGCGGGATCTGGATACCCATGTTGGCTCCCACATGTTCCACGATGATCTCATCGCATGAACCACGATGTCGGGGATTCAATCAATCCCGTATACAATTCCCTTTGTCAATCGGTATGTTACTTGCCCGAGATTCGATCGCCGGTATCCCAATACCTCGTTCAATCTCGTTACCGGCAAGTCACTTTACTCGTTCCGTAATGCATGATCCCGTGACTAACTACTTAGTCACATTGAGCTCATTATGATGATGCATTACCTAGTGGGCCCAGAGATACCTCTCCGTCATACGGAGTGACAAATCCCAGTCTTGATTCGTACCAACCCAACAGACACTTTCGGAGATACCTGTAGTGTACCTTTATAGCCACCCAGTTACGTTGTGACGTTTGGTACACCCAAAGCATTCCTACGGTATCCGGGAGTTGCACAATCTCATGGTCTAAGGAAATGATACTTGACATTAGAAAAGCTCTTAGCAAACGAACTACATGATCTTGTGCTATGCTTAGGATTGGGTCTTGTCCATCACATCATTCTCCTAATGATGTGACCCCGTTATCAATGACATCCAATGTCCATGGTCAGGAAACCATAACCATCTATTGATCAACGAGCTAGTCAACTAGAGGCTTACTAGGGACATGTTGTGGTCTATGTATTCAGACATGTATTACGGTTTCCAGTTAATACAATTATAGCATGAACAATAGACGATTATCATGAACAAGGAAATACAATAATAACCATTTTATTATTGCCTCTAGGGCATATTTCCAACACTTACGCTACTTTGCTGCATCACCCATTCCTCTTCAAGGGAAAACCCAACGTAAGCTCAAGAGGTAGCAACCGTTAAGTCTACCTAGGGCTAGCCAGATGAAAGTTCAGGCCGACAAGCTTGAAGCCACGGCCGCCGACGCCCTCGCCGACGCCTCCCAACAGGAGGCCACCATCGCAGAAAACAAGGCCCTCATTGTTGCAGCCACGCAGCAGGCACTCCTATACCGAGGGTTCGACAACAGCCTCGGCCAGCACGGGCTCGTCACTGCCACCATGGTTGCGGCCAGCACGGGCTCGTCGCTGACATAATGGCTGCGACAAGCATGGGCTCATCGGCAGTCCATCCACGACGGGCAGAGACGCCGCACACGTCCACTACGCCGCAGATGCCTGGCTTCCTTCCTCAACTGCAAGCTTCCCATTTCTCAACCTCTCCCGCAGACTGCTCGCCAGACGTGAGTATGGTCGTCCCCACCACGCCTGTGCCCATGGCCATCGACCTCAACGCCACACATGCGGCCGGCAAGTCATCAACCGGGGGCCAAAAGAAACGGTTAGAGATCCCAGCCAGTAACCATTCCAGCGCCCGGAACCTGTTCTACCCAATGCCGACGACGACAGATGATGACATGGCCAATCTTTTGATCATGGAGAACATCATTTTCAGGGTAGCGTGCCTTCGAACCCGACGAGACCCAAAGCCAAGATAGCTGCAGCACCTTCACGACAGGCCAAGATGGAACGGCCGACAACTTCACGCAAGGCCAGGGTGGCAGTGCCGACACCTTGCACAAGGCCAAGATGGCATGTAAAACACGTTCCCACAAGGCCACGAGTTGCCGGGCGATCATGGCCAAGAAGAAGAAGAGGAAGTGGGCATTGAGGTGGAGCCTTTGTTTGCCGACGAGCTCACAACCCATACCAATGCAAGTAAGAAGCGCCAAAGCTTTTGGACGAAGGCATACACAAAGGATGAGGACAAACTACCTTGTGAATTTTGGAAAGATATTGGACAAGATCCCAAGATCGGCGTTGAGCAAAAGGGATCAACATTTTGATTGCGAGTTCAGAGCCAATTTCATGAACGCATGAAGTTCTCTCCTTACAAGTTTGAGAGCTAGCTTAGTTAGGTGTCCCTCTCGAAGCGTTGGAGGGTTATACAACAAGATGGCAAGAACATTTGTGCCACCCATGAGAGCATCGATGGCCGTCCCGTGAGTGGCCTCGGTATCAAAGACATGGTCTACATTTCCTGCATCTTCATTCATGTTTCTGTTGTTTTATACTTGCATGCCCATTGGGCATATGAATATGCATTCGTGTCTTCATTTGTAGGCATTTCAAGCTTTGGAAGCATTCTGGGCCGGACAGGGGAATAAGTCGTTCACCCTCACCCATTGTTTGATGAGAATAAAAGGTGATGCTAAATTCAAGGAGAAATATGATGCCCTCAAGAAGAATGGAGGGCCGCAGGCCGTCGAGGACCATGGTGAGAAAGAGAAGAGGCTGCGGGGAAAGACCAACTCCAAGAAAGGGGAGAAGCGTGATGCACACGAAGAAGCTAGAGATGGAGACAAACATGCAATCGAAGAAGTTCGAGATGGAGGCTACCAAAGCCAAGACCAAAGCAAAAGAAATGGCGCTCGCTTGCATGATGAACGAGGTGGAAATCAAGATAGTGGCCTTGAGCACGATGTTCGTGAGAAAAGAGGCCTTGGTTCGAGAAGATGCAGATGGAAATGCTCAAGCTTGATGATTGATCTATGGTGGAGAGCGTCATCGTTTTTGTATGTCTGCAGGTATGCGGCATGACAACGGCCGAGATGTATGGCGTGGTTGAACTACCGCCCTTTTTTGTGTGCTGGCAAGTGTGCCGGCCACTGGCAAGTGCGCTAACATGAACCGTGTGCTGTTTTTTTAGGTTGGCATTTATGCCCGCATGAACTTAGGGCGCTCGCATGAACTCTGGCCGCTGGCTTTTTTTTATTCAATATACTTTGTAGCAAATGAAATTACATGTGGCGATTGGGCGCTTCGGACGCATACAAACGGAGAACGAGCACTCAGCCAACCAAAACCAGCAACACTGCACTACGAGAGCGGCAAAACTACCGTGCACGGTATATACCGTGCCTGGATCTGCCACTCATTGTGTTATCGAGATTCGCGCCCAAAGGAAATCAATGTGGATGCAGAACCACTAATCACCACCCCTCCTGTCACATGCTCAGGTTGTGTGTGTCAGACTGTCAGTGCTTAATGTCCCTGTGCATGGCCGTGCCCCTCATGGCAACTCTATCAGGAAATATATTATCTCTTTCTGTTTGTCTAACAAATACTCCCTCCGTTCCAAAATAAATGACTCAACTTTATACTTAGTATAAAGTTGAGTTACCTATTTTAAAACGGAGGGAGTACCTCATATCTTCTAACACAAAAGTGTGTCTTACATTCTATCTGGACAAACGTGTTTATTTTGACGAGATATTTAAAACATGACCAATATTGAATATGTTTTTGAAAACTTATTTGTTCTTACGGCTCAAATACACTTTGACCATTGTCTACCAAAATGAAATAAGCACAGATGGTTTGTAAGCATATTATACATCTGATTCAAAAAATAAACTGGGTCTAAACTTTGGAGTACAAAAAAGCATTGATGAGTGAAATACAAGTGCATCGTTTCTTTGGGGAGAGAGGAAAGTTATGTGCACATGCAAAAAGGTGACTGATAATTTTTTTTGCATGACAATACGTGTCCCATTATATCATAAGAATCATAGTACAAGGCACGTACAAATCGACCTGGCAAAACTGAAAAGATAGCAAATCGCTAGTCTTTGCACAAAGAAACAACAGCCAAGAAGTAAAATTACAATCAAGACCGAAGAAACCTCTGAACTTGACACCAACGCCCGTCACCTGCCTCTGGAACCACCATAGCAGCCACCAAAGGAAAAAATGACGAATTACCTTCACACCCGAGCTCGAAGCGGCTCCATCGCTGATATGCAGCTTTGCGGACCTCCAAGGTGGCTCACCAAAAGCGAAACCATTATCGTTGGACGAATCAGACCGGGGCAACACCCCAGACGCGCCATCGAACTCTACATCTGGCCCCCCACACGACTAAGACGCCGGAGGAGAAAACTACACCCGCCATCCACGAACCACGAACCCAGCACACGATCCACCATCTTCCAGATGCCGCCGATGCAGACCACAATCTGCATCCGCTTATGGACTACCTCCCAAGCTCCGCACCGGCGCTGGAGCAAACGCCGTCGCAACGGCGAAGCTCGAGGACACAGGTCCACCACGAGGTTGTCGCCGCCGCCACACCATCCTTGCTTGAACAGACTGATTTCCAAATCCATCCCCAACCATAGGACCGATCGCCTCGTCGGAGTAGGATCTGAAAAAACTTTATTCAGCGCCGGCGATGCAAAGACGATGAACAACCTAAAAAATTAAACTACTAGAGTAAAAACTGATCCACACGCGTGGATCCGGCGACCCCCCTCACCACCGACGATCCGGAGGGCGGCGGTGTGGGAATCTCCTGGCGACGGATTTTTTGTCCAAAAGGACCCCCTGGCCAACGGAATTGTCAAAAAGGACTACCTGTGGATAAATTTGACAAAAAAGACCCCCTGGGCCGTGGCGGCAGGTGCGGCAGGCGACACGTGGCACCTGCCGCCACGCCAGGAGGCGGCGGGCCCTGCCGCCACCGCAGGAGGCGGCCACCCAGCCGAACGGGAATCCCAACTAGTCACCGCGCCGCGACGGAACGGGGCGGGCCAGGTGGGCCCTGCCGCCACGGGCAGAAGCGGCCTCTCCTGGGCGTGGTTGCTGGCTGGCCGACAGGCCGCGGGCCCCGCCGGTGGGCCTCGCCGCCACTGCCGGAGGCGGCCTCTCCTGGCGCGCTGGCTGGCCGACAGCCCCTAACCACTTATGGCGCTGATTCCCATGACAGCGACCTGACGACGCTAATTCCAACGGCGGGAAATGGACGCTGATGTGCTGCTGCTTTTCCCGGGAATCACTCCTGCTTTTCTTCTGTCCGGGAATCACTTCTGCTTTTCTTCTGTCCGGGAATCACTCCTGCTTTTGCTTGTTCTGCTTGAGTGGGTGCGACGGCACTGTGGAAGGAATCCTAGGCTGCGGGAACCTGTTGTGCCGACACTACAGGGATCGTCCAGCCATCCTCGAAATCGCCACTGCGCAAAGTGTGTAACACATTTTTCTAGCCGGTATGAGTTTGCCTTGCTCGGATCAAAGCATTAGGCCAAGGAAAATGAAGAATGCAAGTTTGCCTCCGGGGATGGCAGTCCTGCGGTGTTGGTGTGGCGATCTTTGCAAGGTGAAGGAGGTGACGGATTTTTCAGATTGGTTGGGCATGAAGCTTTTCATGTGCGCCAATTATGAGGAAGATCCAACCGTAGCTATTTCAGAGTACGACAAGCCTCCGGTATGCTTTAACCATCACGAATAGATATTGTTGGTATTTTGATTGATTCTTTAATAACATTCTTGTTTCTTGTTGTAGTCTCCTCCGCCTCTATGCATGTACTATCGTTGGATTGACACGGAGATGCCGGCTTGGGCAGTGACTGAGATTCGTGAAAGAAGTCGCCGTGCGTGGAATAGTTTCTATGCGGAAGAGCGACGCGAGAAGGCGGAAGCTGAGGAGAAAGCAGAGCAAGAGAGAGTTAAAAAAATACTATGCAGAGCAACACCATTTTTTTTCAGGATTTAGGATAGAAAAACAGGGAAGAGGCTCGTCGCATGGAGGAGCAGGAACGACAGCAAAAGGAGGCTCATGAGTCCAAGGCAGCAGTAGAAGCTAGCGATGGAAAAGGAAAATATCCACGCTGGACTCGGTAGATTCCTGTGGTAGTATTTTAAATTTCGCAATCATTTGTATCTTTATTTCTGCAGTTTAATGTAGCTTTATTTCAGTAGTTAAATGTAGCTATATTTCAATCGTACGATGTATCTTATTTTCAGTTGTACCGTGTCGTAATGGAAAAAAATATAGTTTTAGAATCAAGTAGTGCCATTTTCTTTCCCTCCACTAATATCGAACATCATGCAAGAACTACAAAATGAAATTAAGATAGAACATAATGCCCTACAATAAGAGAGTACAAACTAATAATGCAAGTACATCTGAATTAAACGGTAGAACTGGAATATAGCTTAAAAACTACATGAAGGCATAATCGTCATCCTCCGTTAATGCAGAACTCTTGCCCTTCGATGATGCAGAACTCTTACCCTTGGACGATGCAGAACTCTTGCTGTTCGAGGATGCAGTACTCTTGCCCTTAGACGATGCAGAACTCTTGCCCTTTGACGATGCAGAACCCGGAAGCGGTGGCATGAAGATATCATCTTCGTCCTCGCTCTCCTCAGTCCATAAAAATGGATGCTTTTCTGCAGTCCTTCTGAATGTTTCACTCTCCGGCTCCACTACCTTCTTCGACCTTGCATGCAACCTAAGAAGTTCTTTACGTACCTCCTCATAGGTCCTTTCAGGCCACCCAGATCTACGTAATTGGTGAGCCAACTCATTCATTATGGTGTCACTACCGGTGAGTTCGTCCCATGGAACTATCCTATTGTCCATCCTGAAATCAGTAGCTAACCTCAGAAGAGTCCTGCTCATCCCAGGGTGAAAACTACGATCGAAAGGATAATGGGACATCTCGACTACACTACACTCGAATGCTTATCCACCTCCGTCTGAAGGGGGTTTTATAGGTAGAGAGGAGAAAATGGCGGGAAAGGGTTGGCGGGAACATATGGCGGGAAGGGGTTGGCGGGAAACGGGTGGCAGGAAGATATGGCGGGAAGGGGTTGGCAGGAAACGGGTGGCGGGAACATATGGAGGGAAAGCGTTGGCGGGAAAATATTGAGGGGAAAGGGTTGCGCGAAAACATAAGCCGAAAAATTGTTCCTGACTGGTGCATTTTTATTTCAGCATACATAGATGTTCAAATGGAAAAGTCGGATACTGACATATGTAGATACAATGGGTCGCGCACGTGGATAGTTGAATCATTGTAGTCGACGACGGCCAGCTGGCCTTCCCTTCGGACCGGAAAGCTCCAAGCGATTAGGTGGTCGAGTTACACGAAGACCGCGACCGTACTCCAGTTGGTCTTCCTGTGTCTGCGACTCTTGCATAGGTGGTGGAGTCTGTAATCCTTGTTGTGAACCTGATGCGTAATTGTAGCCGTATGGTTGTTGTGACTCCTCCGGGATAAAAGATGGGCCAATAACGTCCTCTCTGAAGAAATCTGTATCTACTGCGTTAACATTGTCGCCAGGTTGGGTGTACTCATTGTTCCAATTTACATCAGGTATGCCCTGCACATAGAAACATTGTAAACAAAACCTGTTAGAGGATAATATGTAATATCACTGTAAATGCATTAAAATATAAACATGACTACCTGATCAGATCCCTCGCCTGTACTGTCTGGACATTCTACCTGGTACTGGTTTAAATCTAGGACACGAGTCTCCTCGGGCATGGAGATCCCTCGCGTGGAGAGATACAGCTGAGATCCCTCACCTTGAGTGTATGCGCCATATCCTGTGTATGCATATGGGTTTGGGGAAAGATACAGCTCGGGCATCGAATCCAAGCCCATGCCATGGTCCTGTGATGTCTGCCCCTGACGAAGCAGCACCGAAGAAGAGCGATGTAGTGGCAGAGATGAGTCATGTCGTGGCAATGTCGTTGTTGTACTCAGACCCTCCCCCCACTGCCCATGGCTTGTACGCGCCTCGCTTGGTCTGGACGACGCCGCCGCACTCGGTCTGGCTGACCTCGGTACTGGCATGTTGTACGCTCCAGTGACAACGTCCTCGCCTCTACCACATCTCAACTTTGTTAGCACGTATTTTTTAAAACGTTTATTGAATGACTTGACAGCTTGTCCCCTGGGCGGCATGCTTTCCGTCGCCATCTGCCCTATGTCGTTCGCAGTTTGAAGCTGGAAAAATATTTGGTTGTTATTTGGTTGAAATGATTATGAAATGATGGACCTGAAAAAATTACTAGTGATTACCATCCGGTCATGATAGTAAGCTGCATGCAGCTCAACAGGTCTCTGCATCTGCTCCTCGTGTGTGAGATTTGTTGGTATCGTAGCTGGTTGACCGGCCAGGCTTGTACGCGTGCTGATGCAGTACCACTGCGTGTACGCTTGAGCTGTACTTCCATCGTACGGTTTGCAAAATTATATAATAACATCAACCGTTGTGATGAAAGAAAAGCATCTTCACGCATCGTATGGTCATCGTAATAAAATAATGTAAATAAAATGTACCTAAGTTGATACACTATATCTGCTAGCGCTTCATTTTCCCACTTCTGTACCCATTGAATGTTGCGTTCCCTCCAATCGTAAAGACTCCAACCATGGCCCATATTGGTTAGCCTGCAAATTATGTAACAAAGTGTGAGTTTAGTAAATTAAAAATGACACTAACTATTTAGGGAGGTCACATCTTACTTATGGGTTTCCTCGTCCGTACATCTTGGAAAAGGTGGTGGAATCTCCTGATACAGACCGAACTGTCTCATGACACGCTCTGGGTTGTAAGGCTCAACACACCACAGGAACAATAAGTAGTAGCGAGTCAGCCAGAATGCACTATCGGTCAACATGCCTGTTGTGATGGGTCGTATATCAAAGACCATCTGTACATGCTCCTGAGTCCATGGGTTCCATGTGACTACAGACTCATCAAGTGCCTCAAACTGCTGGTGGTATATAGGGTAACAATTTTTCGCAATACTTGGAGACCATGTTTCCGTGCCTTTGTCCACCTGCTGGCCATAGTTACACAGCTGCCCTCGCTATAGTCGTATGGGTGTATGGGATTTATTATACGAGGTCGTCCTACAGGGAAGTATTCCCAGGACCACAACTGTAGAAACTCGTAGGGGACACAAAGTAACGGAGCTTTTTTTGCGAATGAAGTTTTTTGTGTGGCATCACACAAGCCTCTATATGTATGAGATAGAATGGCAGAACCGAAGCTGTATTTTGGCTGCTCAGGTAAAGGTTCATCTACCATCGTCTCCACAATGTAGATGAGACCAGGGAGAAGTACGTCCCCGTGTGAATTTGGAAACATAACCCCGAGGAGCCACAACAAATACGCAAACAGATGTCTTTTCCTCGTCTCAGAATCAGTGAAGCTAGAATAATTAAGAAAGTTATCATGAAGCTAGGGGAGTGGGATGCCACGAGGGCCACCAGTACGTTGTGATTCTGGCATTGTCATCCCAAGACTGTCTGATATATTTTGTGCCCAAGTTTTAGACACTCGTCGAGAGACTAACGACTCATCTCTAATTGGTAGAGCTAGGATCATAGAAACATCTTTCAGTGTAGGTGCAAGCTCCCCAAAAGGAAAGTGAAAGGTGTGGGTTTCAGGTCTCCACCGGTCAACGAGGGATGTCAAAAGGGATGGGTCCGAACGTAACTGGGATGGGTCTTCGCTTGAAGTGAGCCTAGCAAAAGCATGTAGTCCATAAGCGTCAAGGTGAGGAATGAAATAATTGTGTATTGGCCAAGTTTTCTTTACGGTTCGAAGTCTGAAAATCCGATAATCATGTTCTTTATTTGGGTTCAAAAATAGGTGGCATAGGTGGCCGGCGTCATGGGGCCCCTCCAAAAGCCGCGGCACTTCAGCCATAACCTGCACACAAACATACAAAAAAAACACAAAGAGATTCAATAATACAAAGAGATTCAATTTAAAATAAATATAAATACAATAACACAATAATACAAAGAGATTCAATTTAAAATAAATTCAAATACAATAACACAAAGAGATTCAATAATACAAACATATTCAATTTAAATTAATAAAAGTATAATACAAATATAAGTAGACATAGCGAGTACAGATAAATGAACATCATGCGGTGTTGTTCGCTCGATACGGGCATTCCCTACGTGAATGTCCAGGACACCTACAAACGCGGCATCGCCTTGGTTCTCCCATCTGGCTATGGTCCATGTGATTGCGATGACGCCTAGACTGACGTCGTCCCTTGGCGGTTCTCATCAAGTCGGCGTTCGGAACCCATTTCGGCCCATCTCGCCACATCATTTTGTAGTTCATATCAATGCCCCAGGCCCAGAACTCACCGTTCCAAGTGTTGTACAGATTGTACATGTTGAAGTACGGTGATATGTATGGCTCAACACTGATTTTTTGATCTGCAGCCGCCCAGAGCACATGACTACAAGGGTAGCCCTCAAGCTTGGGCTTGTTACACGTGCACTCACAGGACGTTGGGCCGAGGGTGACAGCTTGCTTTTTTGATCCTCTGTGGTGACCCTTAACGTACTTGGCTCACACATTGACCTCCCACTTATTCCTAAGTGCATCCACTTTCCTGCAGCCATGGCTTTGGGACTTCTTTGCTTTCTCGTCCAGATGTCTTTGCATCTTCTCGGACCATGGCTTGTTCAATTCAACTTGTGCTTTAGCCACGGTAACCCTGTCTGCAAAGTATAACCGGGTCCGGTTCCAAGTTTCTTCAATTAGGGCTGTGATAGGCAAGGCTCTCACCCCTTTAAGAACACCATTGTACACCTCTGACATGTTCCTGGTCATTATTCCATACCGAGCCCCGGTGTCGTGAGCCTGCACCCACTTGTACAAATCAGGGCAATTCTCGCCGATCCACTGGCTCAAATTTATGGCCGTCCTACGACCCCTCCGGTCTTCTCTCTGTGGCAAGGCCGCGCGCTCGATCTCATTTTGGCTTCAGTTTTCTGCATGCACATCCTCTTGAATAACTTGAACCAATCCTTATTCTTGAATTTGGAGTAAAAGTTTGCTGCCAATGCCGCATGTACCACCTTCCCTCTAGATCCGGCCACCCCCACTCTTCTGACGACTCCTTAATTATGTTGAGAGCACTTAATAATCCTGTGTTGCGATCAGAGATGATGCAAACACCTAAACGCTCTTTCACGACACCCATCTTCACGCTGCTCAGGAACCACAACCAGCTATCTTTGTTCTCGCTCTCGACCAGTGCGTCTGCAATAGGAAGAAGCTGATTATTTGCATCTGCTGCAATCGCCACCAATAGTGTGCCCTTGTACTTTCCAGTGAGAAAGGTACCATCAACTGATAATACTGGGCGACAGTGCCTGAAGGCTTGTATAGTCTTGGCGAATGCCCAGAATAAGCGGTCTAGGATTAGCTCACCCAGGTTCTTTGGGTTCTGACGTTCTCTCCGCCAAACTTGAGTCCCCCTATTAGCACTTGCTATCTGATGAAGCATTCTGGGGGCATAAGAATAGGCCTCCTCATAGGTTCCATACAAGTTCTTGAATATATTTTCCTTCGCACGCCTAGCCTTGCTGTAGCTGACAGGGAAGCCAATCTGATCTTCTGCATCTTTTTGCAAAGCCCTAACACTAATGTTGAGACTTCCCTGCACAATCGTTTCCATCACCTGTGCCACATATCTTGCCGTCACGTTGCAGTGATTTGAAAGAGTCCCAGTTTGCTCACAGCTATGTTGCACTATTATTGTGATATGCCATGACTGACATACCCCAGGCTTCAGTCTAGCGAGAACTCTTCCGCGGCAACCTTTCGCGGTGTGGATGCATATGACCTTCAACTCTTTTTTATCAGACTGCTTCACTTTTTGCTGGCGGTGGAGGGCGATTGCATACCTATTAATTGCTTGGTAAGCAGACTTCTTGTCTGGGAAAACCTGCCCAACCTCTAGGCTCCCCGCTTCTAGGCCAGAAACAGAGTGAAATTCATTTTGATGCTCATATCCTGTAAAAACCCAGGTTGCAGTGACGCCGCGACCGCCCTCTGGGGAGGAACATCTTCTTCTTCGCTTGACTCGGAAGACGCGGAAGAGTGATCGTCATCATCGAGCGCCTCCGGCAATCCCTCCACGTGTTCACTCATGTCAACGGCCGTAGACCAATATCCTGTGTCATACACAGGCTGGTCGCCCGTCGGTTCCGATGGGCCGATGCTAGGGGCTGATGTGATGGACAACTCGACCTCACCGCCCCTGCTACTGCATCCGGCAACATCAGTGACTGAAATGAACTCCACATACACCATCGGCTGACCAAACACTGGGTTATTGGGATTGCTTGCAAACCTCATGTACGACCCCCACGACTGATCACCTGTGACAGGCCGCAAACCCCAACGGGCAGCTGTCCCATCATTTGCTCCGTCAGCGACGAAGGCCTCCATTGTCATTTTTTCCCCTGCATCCCTGGGCCAAACACCGCTCGGATGCACCTTCTGACAGGTGCGTAACCCACGTTCACCATGTCTCTAACTACAACTATAGTCGACTCGCACAAGGACACATCTACCTCGAAAGGACCGTCCCGTAAGACGTTCCCATAGTACACTACTAAATTTTCCATAGTACCTAACCAAAATACATGTTTACATTTCAAACAATTAGTAACTGAACATTTAATAGTAGTACGATGACAACATTTACATATCAGACGACTAAAATAATAATCGTATTTTCGTTACAAATATTCGTTTTGTTTTTAGAATCATTTGCTTAGACTTTCCAGGGTTGTTTGGTTAATGGGTATTTAGAGATCTATTTTTTTCTCTAACTCGTCTACGAGCGTCACAAACTAAAACTCTGTTTGCTTTTCTCCAACTACCCCAAAAATATCCTGAACTGATTCTCGTAACATGCAAAAACTGAGCTTTTGGAAAAACGACTATTAGTAAAAACTAATTTTCTTACAACAGATTATGACAAAACCGATGGTAATTACTCGTTATGACAAACAACCACTAAACATAATAGTATGATAATAACATTTTAATATCATATGAGTAAAACATTTAATTTCTTCCGGCTTTATATAATTTTTTCATATCATACGATAGCAATCATTTATTTACAAATAATAATAATTGCAGCGGCATGCACATTATTCACAACAGTACATCAATATAAAAAATATTAACAAAATTACGGCGTCATTTTATACCTTAGCTCCAATATGGATGTGCTTGCGAATGCAATTAAGCGTCCAAATAGTTCGAATAAATATCCGTCACCAGTAATATATGAACGGAGTCGACCTATTATCACATGAACATCAATATTACACACGGATTTTTCTTTCTGCTATCAAAAGTATGAAAATAGCACTTGCATGTATGTGGTCATCACCTCACAAGGGACAACGAAGATGGATACACAATTTCTTCAATCACGTCATCTCCTCCTTGTTTGCTACTAAGATGAATTATTTTACCTAATTACATACATCATTAAGTACATTAGTACCTGATCTTAACATATAAAATTTAGATTATTGCGACAAACAAAGTAGACCTACGGTTTTCTAACTATAGACTTATTAATAAACATACCACATGAAATAACGTACCACATGCAATGAACAATTACAGCACAAGTTTTTCTTAATTACCGTATTAAGATTTCTCGCATGTTAATACTAATGGACGCACCTAACATTGATACAACATCTTCAACCTACTCTTCTAAAAAATATATTATAAATGGTACATCTGTTGTCTGAAATTATTTCTAACCTCTAAGCACTAACATTGCATAGCTAATGACGAGCTAAAAGACTAACTAATTACCATCCTGCATGCACAAAAAAATCAATTTATTGCAAAGCTCATACCTTGATCTTCAACTTCGTAGTTCACTTCGCAAGGCAAATCGTACTCCTGAAGCTCTAAATGACTCCAAAAAGTGATAAAATAATGCCTAACAAAACAAAGAACACGTAGTTATGAACTAAACAAAAAGAGTAAAAACATCATGCATGCGAACGAAACCAACAAAAATGGATAGATCTTACCTTCGTCTATCTTTTCTTCCACTTCAGCATATTCAAAATCCAACTCTAAATCGCCCTAAATCACGAGTGAAAGTGCTTAGTGAGTACTTTCTCTCCATTCTTACG
This sequence comes from Triticum aestivum, assembly GCF_018294505.1. NCBI lineage: Eukaryota > Viridiplantae > Streptophyta > Magnoliopsida > Poales > Poaceae > Triticum > Triticum aestivum. The sequence goes on along the minus strand of NC_057796.1, from coordinate 1,306,659 downwards.
ACTTAGAGAGCAGAAGAGGAGGCCAGAGACAGTGTGCTTGTGCACGGAGCTGAAGCATAGTATATAAAAAGAAGAGGATATCTGTAGTGTCGGCACAACAGGATAAACTCACCTACCGCAGCCTCGGATTCCCGCGGCGAGTGAGTGTATTTCTACAGTGCCATCGCGTCCTTTGAAGCAAAAGCCAGCGCTGGATGAGTGATTCCCGCAATGCCGTCGCGTCCGCTCAAGCAAAAGGCAGTTGAGTCCCTAGGCAGCACCGCGGCGGAATCAGTGCGGTTGCATACAAAGCAGTCGCAAAAGCCAGCTCACGGGCAGCAGAATCATCGCGAGTAAAGAAAACCAACCAGCACAAGCCGTCAAATATGCACAGATTCCCGCCCGTGAAAATCAGCGCCGTCTGCGACGTTGTCGCGCGTGCAGCAACAGAGGGATGCCGCCTGCTGCGATGGTGGCCTGGCCCATAGGTTGGGCCCGCGAGCAGCACGGCCTGTCGGCCAGCCAGCGCGCCAGGAGAGGCCGCCTCCGGCAGTGGCGGCGAGGCCCACCGGCGGGGCCCGCGGCCTGCACGGCCTGTCGGCCAGCCAGCGACCACGCCCAGGAGAGGCCGCCTCCGCCCGTGGCGGCAGGGCCCACCTGGCCCGCCCCGTTCCGTCGCTGCGCGGTGAGTAGTTGGGATTCCCGTTCGGCTGGGTGGCCGCCTCCTGCGGTGGCGGCAGGGCCCGCCGCCTCCTGGCGTGGCGGCAGGAGCCACGTGTCGCCTGCCGCACCTGCCGCCACGACCCAAGAGGTCTTTTTTGTCAAATTTATCCACAGGTAGTCCTTTTTGACAATTCCGTTGGCTAGGGGTCCTTTTGAACAAAAAAATCCTGGCGACGAGGTCGCCTTTTCTTTCTTCGAGGGGATGAAAGAAAAGTGATCTGGAACGCGTCCTTTTCTTTCTTCCAAAAAAAAAGGTGACTGATTGACATGACGTTAACTACTGAAACTGGAAGCACCGCAGTAAATACATGCATGCATGAGTGGCTGATACATGCAAGGTACATAACGTGCATGGTAGAATCTCTTTTCTCCTACACATACAAGTTTTTTTACAGGATGGCAGTTTTTGATTGGGTTTAAGGGGAGGAATATGCGGGCCAACCCCATAAAAATCAGGGGTGGTTATTATTTTTGAAAAGGGTCCGTAAGAGCCGTAGCATTTTGGATCAAAACAGATAAAAAGCCAACAAACCATCTCTCCATTTGCGCGTTGGGGTTGCTCTGATTGATGTAGTGTGCCTCCGTACTTGTCGGTCAGTTGTCCACCGGTGGCAGTCGCCGTGGCCGCTCGTCCAACCCCACCGGAGAGCACCCAAGGATGGCGCGGTCCAGTGACTCGGCCTGAACTGACGGTGCGCGCGGTAACCACTCCCACCGCTCCACGACGGTCCCCGCCTGCCTCTCAGTCAGATCGTAGAGCACGGCCCCATTGGCCGGCTCGGCCGCATTGTACACGTACCCTCCTGTTGCCGTGCCGCAAATCCCGATCGATGGGGACATCCACTCGTCTTCATCGTCTTCGCCGTGGGAGCAGAGCCGATCGGACAGTTCGGTCGGCATTGCGTCATGCGCCCCGCCGGGGGACAGATCCAGAGCGTCGCCATCCACCTCCCATGCTTGGACAACGACTCTGTTTGCTTCCTCGCCGTCGCGCTTCGCTCCGAGCAGCATCAGCCGCTCAGCGCCGGCACGACCAGGCGCGACGCCCCACGTGTAAACGCTGGCGTCTGGTCTCAGGCGACGGGTGGGACCCCACCGCCGCTTCAATGGATCGAACCAGCTCGTCCACCCGGTGGTTCTGTCCGTGAGGTACACTCTCTGATCCGTCACGGCCGCTGAGAGCCAGGTAGCTGCGGCGTATTCCCGGAGCATCGACGGCAGCGGATCACAGGTGGTCCAGTTTCCGCTTTCATGAACCTCCGCTGCGGCCGCGGCCTCTCCATCGGCAAGCGCAAGGGGACACCTGCCGCCAAGGGCGACCATGCGGTCGCCCACCGCTGCCAACACCGGGTCGACACGCCACACGCTTGGAGCCTTGAGGGAGACGCACGCGGAAGTTCCAAGGAATGATGAGGAAAGCGCGCAGACACGGTCCCCCCGCGCGCTCCGCACGAGGCGTAGGTTCTGTTAGGAATCTAATAGTATTAGTATTTGGCTAATTAGGCGATTATCAGATTTCTTAGAATATTCTAACCGGTGATTAGAATCCTGGCGTTGTCCAGACGCAGTAGATAGCGAACCATCGTCATGTCTTTCCAAACCAGCGTCGTGTCTTTCCAAAACGACGCGAACCTGGTAACCGGCATGTAAACACGACGGCTCAGGACATATAAGTACCTGCAGTCGCTATCAATGAAATCAATCCTTTCACTTCAATCTTTCTTGTTTCTCTTCACGTCATCCAGAGAATAGGCTACAGGAGAGAAAGAAAGGTGAGAAGAGATGGATTCTTTGCCGGGGCTTCCGTTTTCCTCACCGGACTTTTGGTTCGGCTGCTGCTCGCCGTCAGAACTTCGGCCACCGCCGTCAGCGTCGCCTGAACCGGAATGGCGGCCTCCGCCGCCGCAATGCACCATACCGTGCTCCTCTTCGTCGCTACGGTTCTGGTGGTGGCCTCCTTCGCCGCCACGCCCATCGCCAGCGCCTTCACTGTGGACACCGCCGGGTGCACCGCAGCAACTCCCTTGGAGCGCCAGGACCGAGTACCAGGGCGGATGCGCCCAGGGAAGACGTCCTGGTCATGCCCCAAGAGGCTGCTGCTGCACCAAACGCCGTCGATGAACAGGTTGCTGCAGGGGTCGGAATCGAGTACGAGGATGAGGCCTCTGCCTCCAACATCACCACGGATGCCACGGAACTGCCGCCTCCTCCACCGGTGTACGCGTCCATGGAGTGGATGCTTGCCGGACCAAGCGCCGGATGGCTTGTCGATGACCCAGATCGCTACTTCTCCGACGAGGAACTCGCAGCGCCGCCTCCGCCGCTGATGTACTCTTGCCCAGGCTACGGGTACGGATCGGGCCTCCCGTCCCCCACGCCATCTGACGAGGACCCGGAGCACTTCAAGCCGCCGGGCTACGACCCACTGCCGGAGTTCTCCTCGCCGCCTGCTGCAGTCCCTCTGGACGCGCCCAAGCCCCGACTCGTCATCAACCTCCTGCCGAAGGTGAAGACGGAGGAGATCGAGGCCGCTGCGCCGACGCTCGCTCTCCCAGCGCGCCGCGACCTCAACCTCCCGGCGCTGGAAGTTGAGGAGGAGGAGCACCAGGTAGCAGCGCGGCCGTCCGCACTCCCGACGCCCTCGCCGGAAGCCCGTGTGCTCCTCCGCCGCTTTGCATCAGCCATGGCTGTCCGCCCCGCTGGAACCCGCGCCTGTCACCCGTGATGTGTAGTACTAATATAATCATATTTGTATTAGACATACTAATTAGACGTACTCCCAGTTTGTATTTCCTAGCTGAAGATCTATATGGTTTTGTAAATCTATATCGTAGCCCTTACATCCATTTATATCTGTAATATGACATGTTTATTAATATTTGTTTTAGTATATTATAACATGTTATTTGGTACAACAATTGTATTTTGCATTTAATTTTTTTTTCATGCAATGTTCTCTCGTTAATATGAGATAAAAAGGCCGAATAAAATATATGATTATCTTGAATTATATTTGTGCAATCACACAGTAATGGCACTTCTACTGTATATTACAGTTTGCCTATTACTCAGAGGCATTTATTTTTTATGCCTCCATAGTGCTCTTCCAAATATATCAAAATTCGATGATATACACATATATGGCTTACAAATTATAAGTGTTCCTCTAGAACATATTTGTTGTTTACCAAAATAAATTTTACTATCAAGTAAAATTAATCAAATGCATGATCATACATGCAGGAAATATGGCTGACATCAATAAGAAAGAATTCCAAGAACTACAAATAGATGGAAGTAACTATCTATCATGGGCCATGGATATGAAAATATTCTTAAATGGACGTAGTCTCGGTCCTTGCATTGTCGCACCCCTCGAAAATGCTCCAGAAATACCTCAAGTAGTAAAGTATGCAGCATTGCACTACATAAGGCACCATCTCCATCTTGATTTAAAAACTGAATATTTGATGGAGGAGGATCCCTTAGCTTTATGGGACTCCCTCAAGGAGAGATATGACGAACAAAGAGCAGTAATGTTGCCGGAAGCCCAAAGAGAATGGTCTCTTATAAGGTTTCAGGACTTTAAGTCCGTTGCTGCATATAATTCTGCTGTGCATAAAATTAACTCCAAACTAAGATTTTGCAATCAACAAGTTTCGGATGCAGACTTAATAGAGAAAACTTTATGCACTTTCCATCCCTCGATGAGGATATTGCAACAGCAGTATCGTCAACAGAAATACACAAAGTATTCTGAGCTCATATACACATTACTTCAGGCCGAGAAGCATGATGAACTTCTCATGAAGAATCACAATCCTCGCCCAACGGGTGCCATGCCTATCCCTGAAGCACATGCTAATGCTCATTCTACTAGTAAATTTGGAAACCGTAAAAGGAACTTCCAAAAATTCAAGGGAAAATGGAAAAAGAATAATGGTCAAAAGACCAACGGTCAAACTAAGGGGAAAGGTCATTTCAAGAAAAATGATCAAAATGACAACTCTCAAACTTGTCAAAGGTGTGGATGCATGAATCATCATACTAATCAATGCCGAATTCCCAAGCACCTTGTGGATCTATACATGAAGTATGGAGGAAAAGGCAAACAAGTTCATGGAAATAAAGCTGAAGCTCACTTCAACGCCATTCAAGATAACCCTCAAGCTGGTCCTTCTCAAAGCGATATTCAAGTATACAAGCCAAAGGACAATCTCATCCTCGATGAAGACATGCTTGTGGATTACACCCGAGATGTTTTTGGAGACCTCAGTTAATCTCCATAAACAAATTGATGTCGCTTAGCTATTTAAATACTACAAGACGTTATATATTATATAACAATAAGTAGAATAAAGTCTTTCAGACTATGTATATTGCATTATGTGAATCAGACATAATATTGTAATGAATTTATATTTGAGATTGTAATATAAATATTATGTATGTAATTTAATGAATATATGAATAAAAATAAATTTATTCTAAAATATTCTTTTTCTATCTATAGAATTTTAACGGGAACAATCCGATGGAAGAAGAGTTATGTTTACTGGATAGTGCTACCACTAACACAATTCTAAGGGAAGCAAAATATTTCCAAACTCTTACTAAGAGAAAGGAAAATGTTATGACCATAACAAGAAGTAACAAAGCAATTATTGGTTCAGGAAGAGCCACATTCACACTCCCTATGGGTACTACTATCGTAATTCAGAATGCACTCTTGTATCCTGAATCTACACGTACCCTTATAAGTTTCAAAGATATCCGATCTAACAATTTCCATCTAAAAACAACAGAGGTGGATAACAAAGAATATTTTCTTTTAACAAAAAGCAACGGATATGAAGAACAAACTCTTGAAAAATTCCCTTCATTTTCATCTGGATTATACTTTACATGCATAAAACCCGTACCTTATGTTGCGTACAAAATAATTTTTCAAAATCTTGATAAATTCAAGACCTGGCATGATCGCCTTGGTCATCCTGGAATAGGTATGATGAGAAAAATTATAAGTAACTCTGTTGGTCATAATTTACCAATTAAAAGATTTCCCAAATCATCAGATTTTGTATGCACCGCCTGTGCTACCGGGAAATTAATTATTAAGCCATCTTATCTTAAAGTTAAAAATGAGTCGCTTAATTTTCTTGAAAGAATTCAAGGAGATATATGTGGTCCAATACAACCTCTATCTGGACCATTTAGGTACTTCATGGTGCTCATCGATGCATCTACTAGATGGTCACATGTGTGTCTATTATCCACACGTAACCATGCCTTTGCCAAATTAATTGCTCAAATTATCAAATTGAGAGCAAATCATCCTGAACACAGGATAAAAACAATAAGAATGGACAATGCTGCTGAATTTAGTTCCCGCGCATTTAATGATTATTGTATGGCTTTAGGAATCCATCTTGAACATTCAGTACCCTATGTACACACTCAAAATGGAATGGCTGAATCTTTAATTAAAAGAGTAAAATTAATTGCTAGACCACTATTACAGAATTGCAATTTACCAACCTCTTGTTGGGACATGCGGTTTTACACGCCGCAGATCTGATACAAGTCAGACCAACTGCATATCATGAAACCTCCCCATTTCAAATAGTACGTGGCAATCAGCCAAGTATTTCCCATCTGCGAAAATTCGGTTGCGCTGTATACGTATCGATATCACCACCGCAGCGTACCTCTATGGGACCCCATAGAAAATTAGGAATCTATGTGGGATATAATTCTCCGTCAATTATAAAATATTTAGAACCGCTAACAGGGGACCTGTTCACAGCCCGGTACGCTGACTCAATTTTTGATGAGGACCATTTCCCGGCATTAGGGGGAGAAACAAACCACAAAGAATGCCAGGAAATAGATTGGAATGCAACAGGCATTCAGTCCTTAGATCCACGTACTAAAAAATCTGAATCTGAAGTTCAGAAAATTATAGATTTGCAACACTTTGCAAATAACCTGCCACACGCATTTACTGATCACAAAGGTGTCACTAAATCTTATATCCCCGCAGTTAATGCACCAGAACGAGTAGAGGTACCAAATAAAACTACTCAACTCCCAATTACAAATAAAAGGGGGAGAAATCTGGTCACGGCGGAAAAGGCTTCTCTAAAGCCTCCGCGGAAACAAAGAAAATCAAAATCTATGACAGTAAATGCAAATCAACCTCAAGTTGATGTTCAACATCAAGAACCCAACATAAATGTGCACACAAATTATAATGTTGGGGTATCGAAACAATCAGACTCCGTTGTTATGGGAAATCATATGGAGCCTGAAGAAATTAATGAAATATCCATAAATTATATTGATTCAGGAGAAACATACAATAGAAGCACTACAGTTGTCGACACAGATTTCGCCTCGAAAATTGCTGAAACCCTTCAACTGGATCCAGAGCCAAAATCTATGAAAGAGTGCCTCAAGCGCTCGGATTGGCCTAAATGGAAGGAAGCAATTGAGGCAGAATTACACTCGCTTAATAAAAGAGAGGTATTTAGTAAAATAATACCTACTCCTCATAAAGTTTTTCCTGTGGGAGCAAAATGGGTTTTTGTTCGAAAAAGGAATGAAAAAAATGAGGTGGTGAGATATAAAGCGAGACTAGTAGCTCAAGGATTTACACAGAGACCCGGTATCGACTACGACGATGCATATTCTCCTGTAATGAATGGAATTACATTTCGATACTTAATATCTTTGGCAGTACAAATGAAACTACCAATGCAGTTAATGGATGTAGTGACCGCTTTTCTGTATGGGTCACTCGATGCGGAAATTTATATGAAAGTTCCTGATGGACTTAAAATTCCGAATCCAAATATAAATCGCAACATGTATTGTGTAAAACTACAAAAGTCACTCTATGGCTTGAAGCAGTCGGGTAAAATGTGGTATAACCGACTCAGTGAGTTCCTTATCAGTAAAGGGTACTCTAATAACAATGATTGCCCATGCGTATTTATAAATAAATCCTCAAAGGGATTTTGCATCATCTCAGTATATGTTGATGATCTCAACATAATTGGTAACGCATCAGATATAACTGTAGCACGCAATCATTTAATGACGGAGTTTGAGATGAAAGATTTGGGAAGAACCAAATTCTGCTTAGGTATACAACTTGAGCTTTTTCCCTCAGGAATACTCGTTTATCAACCCGCTTACATTCAGAAAATTTTGGAAAAATTCAACATGGATAAATCATATCCATCCAAAACACCTATGGTCGTCAGATCCCTTGATATGAACAAGGATCCTTTTAGGACAAGGGATGATAACGAGGAGGTATTGGGACCTGAGTTTCCATACCTCAGTGCCATAGGAGCACTAATGTACCTTGCAAATTGTACTAGACCAGACATTGCCTTTGCAGTAAATTTACTGGCTCGACATAGTGCAGCTCCAACAAAACGCCATTGGACAGGAGTAAAGAATATCTTCAGATATTTACAAGGTACTAAAGATCTTGGTTTATTCTATCGGAAAAATCAAGACATGACCCTGATTGGTTATTGTGACGCTGGATATCTTTCTGATCCCCATAATGCCAGGTCACAAACAGGGTTTGTATTTTTATATGATGGAACCGCTATTTCATGGAATTCAACAAAACAGACTTTAGTAGCTACCTCCACTAATCACTCTGAAATAATTGCATTATTCGAAGCCTCACGAGAATGTGTATGGCTCCGCAGAGTAATAAATCATATTCAGACATCATGTGGTATTGGTTCATTACAATCACCAACCATTATCTATGAAGATAATGCTGCATGTGTTGCTCAAATGCATATGGGATATATTAAAAGTAATATCACAAAACATATCTCTCCAAAACTATTTTTTCCTCATGAATTACAGAAAGATGGAGAGATTGATATTTTGCAAATAAAATCTTGTGACAATCTTGCGGATTTGTTCACTAAGTCTTTACCAGGAGCAGCATTTCAAAAATACATTCATGGCATTGGTATGAGACGACTACGAAATTTGCAATGTTCAGGGGGAGAAATTTCCTAGAACTAAACTTATGAGCTTTCCAACGGATTTCTCATGTGGTTTTAATAAGTGATTAAATATACTAACGACATATCAAATTTCTATAGTTTCTATTATATTTCCTACAGGGACATAAATAGTACGAGATTAAAGATTCTCAAAGTTACAAGATCAAGGACTATCAAGAAGACGCAAGGCTTTTGATACTCAAGATATATGTAGATCCTCAAGACACTGAAGATTAAAACAGCGTTGTCCAAGGGGGAGTGTTAGGAATCTAATAGTATTAGTATTTGGCTAATTAGGCGATTATCAGATTCCTTAGAATATTCTAACCGGTGGTTAGAATCCTGGCGTTGTCCAGGCGCAGTAGATAGCGAACCATCGTCATGTCTTTCCAAACCAGCGTCGTGTCTTTCCGAAACGACGCGAACCTTGTAACCGGCAGGTAAACACGACGGCTCAGGACATATAAGTACCTGCAGTCACTATCAATGAAATCAATCCTTTCACTTCAATCTTTCTTGTTTCTCTTCAGGTTCAACGGCAAGGCGTGGCGCGGGGCTTGCACATGCACCGTCAGCCAAACGCCTCAGTGCGGAGCATACGCTAAGGTCCGGCGACGGCAGCCGTGGAGGTGGACCACAAGCCACGGCGGTAAAAAAAATCCTCCCACTCGCGCCCACAAAGCCTCACTTTTCATCGGATTTAGAGAAAAACAACGCCGGCAGTCTCACCCCAAACCCAGCCCCCCGGGGGCAGCTGGGCGTGCCGGCGTCTCCTTTTTCCCGTGGTTGGCCCACCCTCAGCCTCCCAACTCCCTCTCTCCTCTCTTTTCATCTGGGTCCCGCCCACGTGCCCTCACCCTCTCTCCTCTCCCATGCGCCCTCTCTCGACCGCGCCGACGAGGCAGCGGGGCAGCGAGTGCGACGCCGGTGTCCGGCGTGCGGGGCAGCGAGGTCGCCTAGGCGTGCGTGCTCGACGGCGCGGAGGCCACGGGCGGCCCCGGCACCGGGCGCGGAGGCCACCGAGATGCAGCCGCGGAGGCCGGGCCAGATGGATGCTGGCGGGATAGCCTGCTCGCCGCGTGCAGCCTCCTCCGCTCCCCCGTCCGCGCTGCAGTACCAGGACGCCGCGCGAGCTCTGCCTCAGCCACCGCGCCGATGCCGCGCGAGAGGCCGGCGCGCTCCGCCTCGAGAACTCCGAGCTCCGCATCGTCAACAACGACCTCGCCGGCCGCTTCGCCATGCTCGGCGGCAACCAGCTCTACCAAGTAGTAGATGGATGGGTGCAACGTGTGGACGGACGATGGGCGTAACTTGGGCGTGCTGGCCGGCTGGCCGGCTCGGCCCATCAGGGGGACTCGGAGCGGGGGCGGAAGGGGTTGGGCACCTCGAAGCCGGGGTTGGGCACCCAGGTGTCGTCGGCGCCGGGGATGAACTGCCCGGCCGCTGGCGGCGGCCGGGATGCTGTGGTCCAGCCCGCCGATGTCCGGGATGTAGTGGGTGCCTAGCTCGTACCGCCCGATCCCCGGGATCAGCACCGTCCCCTGCTGGAGTCCGGCAGCTTCACCGCGTCCTCCGTGGGCTTCTCCGCCGGCACGCTGCGCGCCGCCGAGCCCAGCCCGGCGAGGCACGCCGCTGCCACCAGCGCCGCGAGGATCAGCAGGGTCGCCGACTTGCTGGCCATGACGACTGCGTCGGGTGACTAGCTACCTGTGATCGGGACTGGGGGTAGGTGAGTCAGCTTCTTGTTGTCTCGCCATGGTCTCCCACGCCCACAACCCGTTTGGTTGAATGACAGGCAAGAGAAGACCAAAAGAAAAGAAAAAAAAGGCTATCGCTTGGGGGGACGGCTGGGAAGTTTTGCCCCCCAGAGCAAAAACTGTTGCCGGGGCAACCCCAGGACCGCGAAAATACGCCTCCTGGGGCGCAACGAGTGGAGATGCTCTAAGCCTCGGGTGTAAGAACATCTACGGCCGCGATTACCCAGTCCGGCCCTCTATATGTCTGCGGGCGTGCCCGGGCGTGTTCAAGGACAGAGATTGATCAAATCAAATTCTCGCCCACACGTCCGTGTACCTCATATGTGGCACCCAACTATTCTACGAAGATCAAACAACAGACATAGTAATCGGCAACAAACGGAAACCGAAATCCACTTTACATCATCCAAAATATCGACCGCAGTTTATCACCGGACATGTTGGAAACTTAAACAAGTAAAAAACGATAATAGTGAACGGAGAGGGGCATCTTCACCACATCATCGCTTGGCGTTTGCCCTTATAGTCGCTGCACAATTCTAGGTGTCTGTGGCAGGTGGTCGATCATCGGAGTCATCGGAGGTGGAGTTGTGGTCGTCGCCATCGTCGGACGACTAGTCGGAGAGGACGACGACTCCTTCATTCGGCGGACGACCCTGTCCCGCTGCCACTTCAGCTTGGCCTCCCTGGGCCGCCTTCGCCATCTCACGCTCCGACTGCTCAGTGGCAAGCCGGAGCGCCTTCGCGTTCTTCCTCCATAGCCAGTGAGCGTCCGTCCCACCATCGTCAACGACCAGTGGTTGTCCGAAGTGAGGAGCTGCTCGTCCTCGTCAGGCAATGCTGGCAACCCGCGGCGGACATGCGCGGATTGTTCCGCCGCATCCCTCTCCCTCGCATGTTGCCTCTCGCGACAGGCGGCACGCGCTTCCTATTCCATCGAGCGCATCCGGATTAGCGGAGCCGGCACTAGCACCCACAGCTGCTGGGTAGCCCTATCGAATCATGGGCTGGCAGGGGAAGGGGACGGCGTGGGGACGAGCGGACCGCGCAGCCCTCGCGGAGCTGCTCGTGGGCCAGGAGGGGCCAGCTCCGGCGTTAGTGCTGCATTGGTGCGAGAGCGGCAATGAGGCAGATCTGGAGCTGCCCTGATGTCCACCTTGGACCACTCTAGCACAATGCGGATGGCAACTCCTCCTCTACGTCGAGGTCAGAGCCCGAGTGGCTGTCGGGGCTCGACATATGGCCGGAACTGTCATGTTTGATCCAAATCGAAGAGGGGAGAGGAGGGGACAGATCGAGAGAAGAGAGTGGAGTAAGCTAAGGTTAGAAGAGGGGACGGTTTGGTTTTCTTTTGTTGGGACAACGTGGGTTTGGTGGTGGGCCAGGCTGACGTGGACGTCCTCTACCAAGGTGCGCCCTGGCCTCCCTATATCTCCCCTACATTTGAGTTGGATAAGTGGGGCGCCGGACAGCTCAGGCATTTGAGGGTGGTTTTGAGGAGCCTTGGTGGGTCGTTTTTGTTTTACTACTGACTAAGTTACCGGTCCATTGACCTAGACGTTTGAGACCGGTTTAAGGCACCCGACTGTATATGCTATAACATTGATACCTTGGAGTTGTCCACTCCAGGCTTATTGGTCGTCGTGCACCTACAGAAAACCCCGCAAAAAAGAAACTAATCTATTATCAAATAGAAAAAACATAAGCTTTCATCTTTCACTCGGTTTTTCCTTCACCACATTTTAATTTTATATATCCAACTTCTCACATATGCCCCTTCATTCGACTGGTATTTATATCTTCTATTTACTATTAAATTGATATTTTACCCGCTGATTTATTTAGGACCCTAATAAATACCAAACGTGTGGCACCAAGCAATTTCGCCTGACATTTGTTTATGACAAGTCTAGTTACCCGAGGATGGCAATTTTAGTTGTGAAGGTATGGCAACTTCCTGTTTGGATGCCAACTTTCAATTTTTTGCGGGGTTTTGTTTATTTACGGATGGCATTTTTAGTTGAGAAAACATCAGGACGATCTTACTTGGTGCCACACATATGGCACTTATCATTTGCGTTAATTTCAAACCAATTTTACCTTTTAAATTATATCATTCTTTTCCATACCTGGTAATATTTTTTTGGAAAGAAATCAATCAGGATCAATCGCTACAAAAAATTGATAACACTTTAAATCGGACACACATACCATGGTCGATATTTGATCAATCTTTGCCAAATTTTGGCAACACCATATATCAGGTACACATGTTATGGAAAGGAATATCAGCCAGGTTTACAACCCAATCAATAACATCAATATCTATAAATATATGTGAGACATAAATGATGTTTTTTAACAAGGTACAGACACAAGCGCTCATACATACGCGCATACACTCACCCCTATGAACGCACACACGCACACCCTACCACTACAGGAATCAGAAACTTTGCCGTCAGCCATGGCTGACAGCAAAGGCATGCCAGGCTGACGGCAAAGACCTTTACCGTCAGCCAGCAGACGGCAATAGGTCCGGCTGAATAGGCTACGGAAAAGGCCTCTTTGCCGTCTGCTGGCGGACGGCAAAGATGAAATGGTCTTTGCCGTCAGCTAGCGGACGACAAAGGACCTGGACTGCACACGTGCCAGCTTAGGGTCGTTAAGGGGTTAACGGTGTGCTTTGACGTCTGCTGGCAGACGGCAAAAATGCAAAGAATGCAAAGTTCTTTCCCGTCTGCTAGCAGACGGCAAAGAAACCATATAGGCCAGCCCAGTGCCCCCAGGTTGTACAGGTAGCTACCACGTGGCAGCTTTGCCGTCCGCTGGCTGATGGCAATGCTCTTTGCCGTCTGCCAGCAGACGGCAAAGTGCCTGCATAGCCCCCTTTTTTTGCTTTTATTCATTCAATTAGATAGAATTTCACAGATATCTCTCTCTCTCTCTCTCTCTCTCTCTCTCTATATATATATATATATATATATATATATATATATATATATATATATATATATATATATATATTCTTGGTAGACCTTTCCTTAGAACAATTGGTGCAATTACTGATATGAAGGAAGGGAACATTAGATTCCAATTTCCATTAAGGAAAGGCATGGAGCACTTTCCAAGAAAGAAAGTTAAATTACCTTATGAATCTATCATGAGAGCTACTTATGAATTGAGTGCCAATGATGGCACCACTTAGACCTATCCTCGCTTTTATGCCTAGCTTGGGGTGTTAAACAATAGCGCTAGTTGGAAGGCAACCCAATTTTATTTTTATTTTTGCTTCTGTTCAGTAATAAATATTTCAACTACCTTCTGTTTAGATGTGTTTTTATGTTTTAATTAGTGTTTGTGCCAAGTTAAACCTATAGGATCTTCTTGGACGATAGTTATTTGATCTTGCTGAAAATTCCAGAAACTTTCTGTTCACGAAAACAATTGTTTAAAATCACTAGAACATGATAAAATATTGATTCCAATTGCAGTAGATCAATAAACAAATTATCTAGGTCGTCCTATTTTGGTAGAATTGTTTGAGTTCCAGAAGTTTGCGTTAGTTACAGATTACTACAGACTGTTCTGTTTTTGACAGATTCTGTTTTTCGTGTGTTGTTTGCTTATTTTGATGAATCTATGGCTAGTAAAATAGTTTATAAACCATAGAGAAGTTGGAATACAGTAGGTTTAACACCAATACAAATAAAGAATGAGTTCATTACAGTACCTTGAAGTGGTGTTTTGTTTTCTTTCGCTAACGGAGCTTACGAGAATTTCTGTTATGTTTTGTGTTGTGAAGTTTTCAAGTTTTGGGTAAAGATTTGATGGCTTATGGAACAAGGAGTGACAAGAGCCTAAGCTTGGGGATGCCCATGGCACCCCAAGATATTCAAGGATAACCAAAAGCCTAAGCTTGGGGATGCCCCGGAAGGCATCCCCTCTTTCGTCTTCGTCTATCGGTAACTTTACTTGGAGCTATATTTTTATTCACCACATGATATGTGTTTTGCTTGGAGCGTCTTGTATGATATTAGTCTTTGCTTTTTAGTTTACCATAATCATCCTTGCTGTACACACCTTTTGGGAGAAACCCACATGATAGGAATTTATTAGAATACTCTTTGTGCTTCACTTATATCTTTTGAGCTAGATAGTTTTGCTCTATATGCTTCACTTATACTTTTTAGAGCACGGCGGTGGCTGAATTTTGAAAAAATTGTTGATCTCTCATGCTTCACTTATATTATTTTGAGAGTCTTTTAGAACAGCATGGTATTTGCTATGGTTATAAAATTGGTCCTAAAATGATGGGCATCCAAGTTGGGTATAATAAAAACTGTCATAGGAAGTGAATTGGATGCTATGATCAATTTGATTCTTGATAATTTTTTTGAGATATAGAGGTGGTAATATTAGAGTCATGCTAGTTGGGTAATTGTGAATTTAAAGAATACTTGTGTTGAAGTTTGTGATTCCCGTAGCATGCACGTATGGTGAACCGCTTTGTGATGAAGTCGGAGCATAATTTATTTATTGATTGTCTTCCTTATGAATGGCGGTCGGGGACGAGCGATGGTCTTTTCCTACCAATCTATCCCCCTAGGAGCATGCGCGTAGTACTTTGTTTTCAAAGACTTGTAGATTTTTGCAATAAGTATATGAGTTCTTTATGACTAATGTTGAGTCCATGGATTATACGCACTTCCACCCTTCCACAATTGCTAGCCTCTCTTGTGCCGCGCAACTTTCGTCGGTAGCATACACCCACCTTATACCTTCCTCAAAACAGCCACCATACCTACCTATTATGGCATTTCCATAGCCATTCCGAGATATATTGCCATGCAACTTTCCACCATTCGTTTATTATGACACGCATCATCATTGTCATATTGCTCTTTGCATGATCATGTAGTTGACATCGTATTTGTGGCAAAGCCACCTTCATAATTTTCATACATGTCACTCTTGGTTCATTGCATATCCTGGTACACCGCCGGAGGCATTCACATAGAGTCATATTTTGTTCTAAGTATTGTTGTAATTCTTGAGTTGTAAATCAATAAAAGTGTGATGATCTTCATTAGAGCATTGTCCCAAGTGAGGAAAGGATGATGAATACTATGATTCCCCCACAAGTCGGGATGAGACTTCAGACTTTATAAAAATAAAGGAGGCCAAAGAAGCCCACAAAAAAAGAGAGAGAGAGAGAAAAAGAAAAAAAGGGAAGAAAGGGAAAAAAAAGAAAGAAGAAAAAATAATAATGAGAGAAAAGAGAGAAGGGGCAATGCTACTATCCTTTTTACCACACTTGTGCTTCAAAGTAGCACTGTGATCTTCATGGTAGAGAGTCTCCTATGTTGTCACTTTCATATACTAGTGGGAATTTTTCATTATAGAACTTGGCTTGTATATTCCAATGATGGGCTTCCTCAAAATGCCCTAGGTCTTCATGAGCAAGCAAGTTGGATGCACACCCACTTAGTTTCTTTTGTTGAGCTTTCATACATTTATAGCTCTACTGCATCCGTTGCATGGCAATCCCTACTCACTCACATTGATATCTATTAACGGGCATCTCCATAGCTCGTTGATACGCCTAGTTGATGTGAGACTATCTTCTCCTTTTTTGTCTTCTCCACAACCACCATTCTATTCCACATATAGTGCTATGTCCATAGCTCACGCTCATGTATTCCGTGAAAGTTGAAAAAGGTTTGAGATTACTAAAGTATGAAACAATTCCTTGGCTTGTCATCGGGGTTGTGCATGATTAAATACTTTGTGTGATGAAGATAGAGCATAGCCAGACTACATGATTTTGTAGGGATAACTTTCTTTAGCCATGTTATTTTGAGAAGACATGATTGCGTTATTAGTATGCTTGAAGTATTATTATTTCTTATGTCAATATGAACTTTTATTTTAAATCATTTGGATCTGAACATTCATGCCACAATAAAGAAAACTACAATGAATTATGCTAGGTAGCATTCCACATCAAAAATTCTGTTTTTATCATTTACCTACTCGAGGACGAGCAGGAATTAAGCTTGGGGATGCTTGATACGTCTCCAACGTATCTATAATTTTTGATTGTTCCATGCTATTATATTACCCGTTTTGGATGTATATGGGCTTTACTTTACACTTTTATATCATTTTTGGGACTAACCTACTAACCGGAGGCCCAACCCGAATTGCTGTTTTTTTTGCCTATTTCAGTGTTTCGAAGAAAAGGAATACCAAACGGAATGAAACCTTCGGGAGCGATCTTTTTGGAACAAACGTGATCCAAGGACTTGGAGTGGAAGTCAAGAAACAAACGAGGCGGCCACGAGGGTGGAGGGCGCCCCCCCTACTGGGCGCGCCCCCTGTCTCGTGGGCCCCTCGAGCGTCCACCGACCTACTTCTTCCTCCTATATATACCCATGTACCCCGAAAACATCAGAGGGGACCACGAAAAACTATTTCCACCGCCGTAACCTTCTGTATCCGTGAGATCCCATCTTGGAGCCTTCGCCGGCGCTCGCTGGAGGGGGAATCGATCACGGAGGGCTTCTACATCAACACCATAGCCCTTCCGATGAGTTGTGAGTAGTTTACCACAGACCTTCAGGTCCATAGTTATTAGCTAGATGGCTTCTTCTCTCTCTTTGAATCTTAATACAAAGTTCTCCTCAATCTTCTTGGAGATCTATTCGATGTAACTCTTTTTGCGGTGTGTTGATCGAGATCCGATGAATTGTGGGTTTATGATCAAGTTTATCTATGAGAAATATTTGAATCTCCTCTGAATTCTTTTATGTGTGATTACGTTACCTTTGCAAGTCTCTTCGAATTATCAGTTTGGTTTGGCCTACTAGATTGATCTTTCTTGCAATGGGAGAAGTGCTTAGCTTTGGGTTCAATCTTGCGGTGTCCTTTCCCAGTGACAGCAGGGGCAGCAAGGCACGTATTGTATTGTTGCCATCGAGGATAAAAAGATGGGGTTTATATCATATTGCATGAATTTATCCCTCTGCATCATGTCATCTTTCTTAATGCGTTACTCTGTTCTTTATGAACTTAATAGTCTAGATGCATGCTGGATAGCGGTCGATGTGTGGAGTAATAATAGTAGATGCAGAATCATTTCAGTCTACTTGTCACGGACGTGATGCCTATATACATGATCATGCCTAGATAATCTCATAATTATTCGCTTTTCTATCAATTGCTCGACAGTAATTTGTTCACCCACCGTAATACTTATGCTATCTTGAGAGAAGCCGCTAGTGAAACCTATGGCCCCCGGGTCTATCTTTTATCATATAAGCTTTCAATCTAATTTTATTTGCATCTTTTACTTTTCCAATCTATATCACAAAAATACCAAAAATATTATCTTATCATATTATCTCTATCAGATCTCACTTTCGCAAGTGGCCGTGAAGGGATTGACAACCCCTTTATTGCGTTGGTTGCGAGTTCTTGTTTGTTTGTGTAGGTGTGTGAGACTTTTGAGGAGCCTCCTACTGGATTGATACCTTGGTTCTCAAAAACTGAGGGAGATACTTATGCTATTGTGCTGCATCACCCTTTCCACTTCAAGGAAAACCAATGCAAGCTCAAGACGTAGCAATTGCGAAGGCAAGCGCGGCACGTGCGAAAGAAATTTCCTAGTTAATGTAGGCGCTTCAGCATCAAGCTGGACGAGACCTTCAAAGTGAATGCAGTAAGTCACAACGACAAGTGTTTTTTTGTAATTAAGCATATGCTTCATTTGCTTCAACTTATAATTTTAATTTTTTACTATTCTACTACCGTATCCCCTGCCATGCAAGAATTTTTGTATTGGATAAGATAGGTTTCAGTACTATGAAAACTATGGAGGTAAAGAGAGTTTACTTGAAGACCGAGCATGGTTATACTTTCCATGCAAAATTATACAATGCAGACACCTACACCTATTTTGAATGCAAAACTTGGCAAGCACTATGCAAGGCTTATGCATTTGAGCCTGATATGGTTATCACCTTTGATATTCGTCCGGAAGGTGATATTGAAGGTCATACCGATATCTGGGTCGATGTACATACGCCTCTAGTTCTACCATTATGTGAGTGTTCCTCAACCATATTTATGTCTTCGATATTGTTTATTTCAAAAGTAGTTGACAACTAATTTCTATTGACAGCTTATTTCCATTCAAGCAAACATGTCCGGCGCTTGGTAGACAGGACCTTCCACTGTCCCAGGGTTGAACTAAACTGCGAGGGGATAAGTCAATATGTTTCATTGCTTGAGGATCTTGATGCTGTCAAGAGAAATTATTTTCCTAGACTTGCAAATCTTAGTACTCAAAACGCGCGACCAATAGTGTTCATATTGAACTACGGTCACACGTATTTAAGAAAGATGGTAAGATTTTTAATATTTGTCCTTAGTGCATCTTTTGCATACATTATTTTTTAAGCTAAACTTCATTGCTAAGTATGTTACTATACGATGTTTTTCAACAGGGACTCCCGATGATAGTTGTGCCTCAGTGGATCTCGACTAACGGTCGCATGTCAATTGTTAGTTTATGGCCAAGACATCCTACATTGCACACGAGCGCATTCAAGATTTCTAGAACCGAGGAATGCTTAATAGTGAAAGACTGGAGCAAAATTGTGAATGATCTCAGAGAAGTACTAGGGGGCAACAATCAGAAGCGCAACCCACGATTAGGAGACAGGTTCATCTGCATGCTCCAATATGATGAATCAGGAGAGCTACACATGTTCTATGCCATTTTACCTGAGAGAGCATGAGGAGTGATTAGCTAGTTCCTGCTATTAGTACTTGTCGTCTCATGTCCGTGTTTCGTCCTGAACTTAATTATTAGTGATTTGCTTTTGTGGCCTTAGTTATGAACGCTTATAATAATCTCATGACCATGTTGAACTCGATGATATCTTTGCTTTTTGTACAAATGAATGTTTCTTCTTGAAGCTACTGTTGGTGGTGATTACATAATGATGATAAAAATAGCGGTAATGACTATATATATATATATATATATGATAATTATTAATTAGCTAGTGTTGTTGTTGGTGATGATATGAGATGCAAGAGTTTTTATATTAATATGATGATGATGATGAGTTATTATATAATTTATGAAAGGGAAAATAAATGGAAAACAATCTCTAAATTAAATGGGAAACACAAAATTAAAGGGAAAATAAATAATAAAACCAAAACCCCCCAAAGCTTTTAGTACCGGCTGGTGTTAGCAACCGGTACTAAAGGGCTCCCCGTCACCGGCGTTGGCACGTGCCACGTGGTGGCCCTTTAGCGGTGGTTCGTGCAGAACCGGTACTTAAGGGGGGAGGGGGGGGGCGACCTTTAGTCGCCACCCTTTAGTGCCGGTTACAAAACCGACACTAAAGGGCCTTACGAACCGGTGCTATAGCCCGGTTCTACACTAGTGTCTGCTAGAAAAAAGAAGAGGAAAGAAACAAAAACGTCATAACGTTCCAGCTAACCGTGTAAACTAAGTATTGCCTACGCCGGAACTATCAATTGGTCCCATTACCTACCGCATTATTGACCTTGCAGGTGCTCTCAGAATCATCACCTATAACACCTAGCGTGTTTGGCAAATCAAAGGAAAGGGAATGGAGTTTACAAGTGATAGTTTGTTGACGTATTAGCTTTGGCAAATAGATTATTAGACGCTATCCCACGTTTGGTTGTGTGATAGGAATTTACTGCCATTTTTCTATCTCAGTGCGCAACAGAGCGATCTTTTGCTAATTCCCTATCACGGCTGAATTACCAGGTCACACCACGGAAGAGATATGGGGGAGTTGACCATTTTAATTCCCCTTCCCCAACCCACTTCAACTCCCATGTCCACGAACCAATCAAATGATTCTACCTCCTTTGTACCATAAATTCTCATTCCCTACCTCCAATTTTACTCAACCAAACATGTTTTAATAGTATGAAAAGTCCGAGATTGGCGAGAGACAATATGTTTTATCTTTGAACAAAGACGAGAGTAAACTCACGGTCGAGTTATAGCAGTACAACATCATATGTAAGGGCATCCAACAGTTAGTTAGGGTTTGTCGTGTCTTCCGCCAGCGCAACCGGTGATCTGCCTCGTCTCCTGTGGCCTTAGGGCCATGCATGTGCGCTAGATCCCGACACTTGTTGGCATGAGGGCTCCATTTTGGGGTGCTTTTTTGACAGGTTTTGTGTCACATACAGTGAGGCGCTGCGGGTGCGGCTCTCTGAAAATGGAATAAGCTACTTCTGGCTTTGCCTTCATCCTTGCGGTGCTTCTAGCATCGTCGAAGGGCATGTGGAGATTTGTCTCCGGTGAACCTCATGCGATTCGGTTGACATTTTCTTTAGTGGATCCACATCCATCCGGCTTTCATTCGTCGGTGTTCGTATGTCTCTAGGTTGGATCCTTCTTATAGACGCTTCTGCTCCGTGACGGCGGCCTATAGGACCTTTGCACGACAACTTTTTGACCATCAACCACAATAAGGTTTTCCCGACTCCGGTGAGGAACGAGCAATCACGGCGGTGCGCCTTCGGTTTGCCCCAGTGCATATAATCATCGCTAGGTGGTATCCGGGCCTACAATTAATGAATAGTTTGATGGTTTCTCCTGCAAAAAGAAAAGGAAAGACAAGCGTAAAATTTAACAATACTATTAGATTTCATTATCCTTCATCGGTGTGAAAATCTTAGGTTTTGTTAACCACTTGGTGCACTCAAATATAGAAATCCCTCATTTTTCCTTGTTGTACAGATCGATTGCTTCCATTGCAAAAAAATAAAAAAAATTGTACAATTGCAGATACCTACATACATGCTATACAGTCATCGAGAAGCATTGACGTGCGCATCATGGGCGTAACCTCGTAATCTTGTCGGCAGCAAGATAAAATTGATGCACTGTACAGTCGGATGCGTATTGGCAAGGAGAAAGCAAAGTGTGGCCCACCGCTTCTCGTTTGCAGATAGGGAGTCGCCTCGAGCCCCACCCGCACTCCTTTCTCTCCCACGCAACCTCCCCTTTCCTCATTTTCCCTTCCCCGCCGCCCCCGTCCCCGCCCCATCGGCGCATTCCAGTTCCTCCGTCGCCGGCCACCGGAGAAGGCGCCTTCCTCAGATCCGCTTCTCCCCTAAAACTTCTCAACTTTGTGTTGCACCCGTCCTCAATGATGGTTGTAGAGGAGGGGGCAGGGAAGTAGATGGCGTGGCCGTCGGCCGGAGACAGAGCAGGGTGCTGCCAACGGGAGAGGCGCCCCTCCCTGCTTCTTGGCGAGCGTGGCCACTTCTTCCAGGCCCGCTACTTCGTCGAGGATGACGAGATCAACATCTACAAGACATGGCTGTTGGTACGTGGTCGATGCAAACGCACAAATCCCATCCATTTACATTTCTCTGGTTTACTTCAGATTTATTGCATACGTTTTGTCTTATTTTCATCTCATGTGGTGATTCTTTGATGGGTTCAAACTTCGAATTTGAGGCAGAGGAGGCTCGTGCAGCGCGTGGGGTGATGGGAGCGGGAAGAAAAGAAAGAGCGGCGGCGGCAGCGAATTTCTCCATCTCACGGGGCCAGCCCTCCTGTCCGCGCCGCAACACCGCTGGTATCGACGCGGTGAAATCCTTCTCAGGTGGCAGAGGCTAACAGCCTTGATATATTTGGAGATTCTAAGTGTGTAGTTTTCTTTGTGCACACCAATTGTTTGATGAATTGCTAGAAGAAATTGTACGTCTTTTTGTTGTGTGTGTTTGAAGCAGGTAAAGTGTGATTTAGCCATGCTTTTTAAAATCACTCATGAAATCTTTTGAAAATGTGATGAAGTAGTTCAGTTGACCGAATGTGGTGGCCTATCGCCGACCGTGGCGGTGGTGGATTCCCTAAGGTGGGTAACTGAGGCAGCCACGGAGGGAGGTCACTCTTAGTTCATCTGCCGGTTTGCTCTGTCTCCTGACGGCAGCCAATGAGGTGATTTCTATTGCACTAGATGTTAATTTTTGCATAGGCTTTGCTGCTGCTCCTCTTTGTGTCTGTTTAGTCTTCCTCATTGCTTTGTCCATGCTCAGCTTTATAATAAGTACACTGGTATGGTGACTCCCTCTCAATACTGGATGTCTTACTTCCCTTATTTAGACTGTTGATTTCTTTTGCAAGAAGAGGCCCTTGTTCCAGTTGATAAGGGAATCATGTAGCAGCAGTAGTTAATATGCTTTTTAGTTTTATTATAAGTAAATTGCCAAATAAATGTGTCATAACATAAGTATTGATTCTATGATTCTATATATGTATCAAACCTTGATGAACTGGTTTTGGTTGATACTATTTTAAATTTAGTTCCAGATACTGCAGAATTTCTAATTTTCTGTTACATTTGATTATGGTATATGCTGCAGCAACTATGCGTTCAGACTTCAAATATGTCAGTAAGCCAATTTAGAGCTTTGCTACATTTACGTCAGTATTTGTTTCACTTTAGTGCACCATGAGGCGGCTAGCAGGAGCCCTAAGGTCGATGGCGCCGGGGAGGAGGCAGACTGGCAGGACGGGTACTGTCGTGCTGACTGGAGCAGCGGCCGGAATGTGTCTCCGGCATGAGAGGGTGGGATGAGGACGAGGCCCTTTCGTTTTGCTAAGCTAAGATCCACACTTCTGTTTTGTTCTTCCACTGCAATGTTGATTCTACTGACCTAATCCATAGCTCTGGATCCATATTCCTTGCAGGGGCGTTATCTCTTGGCGCGGTGGCGCGAGGCTGCAGGAGGCCAGCCCGGGTTTGCTGAGGTGATCTCCCTGTCCTTGGACGAGGAGGTCGACAAGGACGCGGTGGTGGAACTTGTCGAGGAAGAAGAAGAACCGGCGCAAGGAGAGGAGGAAGAAGCAGCGGAAGGAAGACGCCGCTGACAGTCAGGACAAGGTAAATATTGCAGGCCTACGCATAGCTTGTGATTATGCAGTATCATGTTTTTATTTTAGCAAAAGAGGCTTTATTAGCAATGTCATGTAGAATCACTTTGAATTGGAAGTTACGTGGTTCAGCTGCATGAAGTGTGAGCTCACTGGAAGTTCTTTCGACGTGTGGATCTAGAGGAGCATGTCGGTTGCTTTTGTGCTTTGCTAATGCTGCCGTATTGCTATGATAATTTGGTTAACTATGCTTTACCAGGAGTCAATGGTCGATACTATCCAATTATCTATTTTTGGGGACAGTATAAATGGCAGTATGTTGTTTCCTGTGCAGAAGGCACATACTTTTTGGTTTCGTGAAAATCAAAGTGATGCAATGTTTTTGTTTTCATCTGTTAAAAGTTAGTGAAACATGTGCGTGCACACTGAAACATACATGAACTGAAAAGCGGATTGAAAACCTTGGCATGTTTAGTACAACTGATTTTATCTTAGTGACCCGACATCTTTATTTGGTCTTCCTAGAGTTGCAGGTGATGAATGTATTTGTCCCTTTCAGCTTCAGGTTGCTGGCACCTAGGAGGGACGGGATAGCAAGATCAGTGCTCATTGAAGATGGTGTTGATTCCCCTTACCCGACAACATAGTTCTGCGGAAGCTTCTTGTAAGTACCAAGTAAATTTCCTTTTACATGGATAACTGTGTGAGTTGATAGTTATCTTGCTTCTGCTTATCATGACCAGCATATACCAAGACACTTCTCCGTATGTGATATACACACACGCACGCAGTGAGCTTTTCTCTGCGGTTCTGGTGACCGGCACATAGGGTTTCCATTCCATGGTGTTGCCGATGAGCAAGGTAAATCCTCTATGCTTGGTCACTTTGACCCTGTATTTATGCTATGGTCACTTGAGATTTATGCATCTGAGCTTCTCATTTTTATCTATGATAGACAGAGCATGATTTTGATCGATCTTTCCTATGTAAACCACTGTACATCAATTCCGTTGGATTCTTTGACAGATTTATGTATTTATGCTTGTTTCCTAGAGTGACAGAAGCTAGAGTGGCAGAAGAAGAGCACGGAGAACATCCTCTCCTTTACATCTAAAATCGAATTTATAGGTGGTCGATCCATGGAGTTCAAGTATTTGTCAAATTGCTTGCAAGACTGATAGTTTTATTGATATGCCTCATATGCAAGCTCCTAACCCACTGTAGAAGTTGTCTGTTGTGGAAAAAAATGAATGCCAATTTGCCTGTATGAAAAAAAATGCTCTTGTGCAGCATATGCCCATTCGCTATCTGATGGTTGCAGCTTAAGGCATGCTAACAAACTCGCAGGATGGAGTTAAAACTCTTCATCTTTGTCTAGCAGCATCAGAATTACAGTCTAGCAGTATCTCGGTAAGAAACATATTGCATGATAAATAACTAATGCCACTGGGGAGACAGTATGTGAAGATTGGATTATTGCAAGAAGACAAAAAGCTTTGGAAATCAAGTGCCATGCTCTGTTTTTTTTGCAGGTCACAAAATGCTTTGGATAGCATATGTACTTCTGTCAGTTGCATTCCGTATCTTTTATCTCATCTATTTTATTTTGATTAGGAGATTGAAAAAATAAGGGTAACCGTTCTGCGTTGGAAATAATTTCTAGTTAAAAAAGCATGCCATGGCTTAACCTGATAAACACATGATAAGTCTCCTTTTGTGATTCAGGGAAAGGAAAACAGCATCATCCCACGTTCTTACATTCAGATTTCTGAGCAGAGAGATAGTAGTTTGTAAGGTCTCGGTCAAACTGCAGAGCTCTGTTAATGATGGGGGAGCACTTGTTGTCAGGGTTGGCTACGGTGGCGGCAAGATAACATTCATGGAACTGGAGCTCACCCGGAGGAGGAAAATCCGTTAGTTCTTCTCGCGCCCTTCGTCATCCATGATAAAGATCATCAATGCAAAGCCATCAAGGTACTTAATGCGACTTCACACACACATCCTCTGCATTTATTTTCGTCCTTCTTTGATTGCTACTACTCTGTAATCAACATGTTCTTCACCTGACCAAGCATAGGCCACCTTCTGCCTGCACAGCACAAACAATCAAATTTTATTACAAAGTCACAATCTTTCAGTAAAGAAATCGTTCATAGAGGACATGATTCTTTCACTCACATCTTCATTCATACAGCAAGAACATCACAACAAGATTTACCATTCACCTGAGATCTTTCACTTCGAACAAACCAATACTAAATATTGACCATCATAGTGCTACCAGTCTAAGCTTGCTAACTACAAATTTCATACCTGCCATTTCATACACTCACCATTTGGTAAATGAACTCCGAGTGATGCAATTTCCTTATCCAAATTAAAACTACTGTACAAATAGTTAGCCCAAGTCGCAGTTCATTGTTTAAACTCTTATACCTACATCGATCTTGTAGTTAAGCATTATTTTTCAAGGATCAGTAGATTACAGAGTAGGATGATACTAATTTAAGATGCCTACCTCGATGAGATTTTACGCCAAATGTACATACATGATTTGCAGAAACTTTTTGCATAAAAACAATACTCCATGGCATGGAAAGAAGAGCATTTCTTATGTTTCAACATTGATATAAATTAAAGTATATACCTGATGCCATTCACATTTGAACATTGAAAATAACTTAATATTATTATTCGGTGAATATGTTCTCCATATATTTCGCAGACAACCGCAATACTTGTGTATAGAAAAAGTAGGAGCTTATTTTACTGGTGCAATCTACCATTTTACTTACTAATTCAGAAGGTAGTTACTAATTTGCAATGCGTTAAATAAATTTAAGATATAAATACGTTTGGTTATGAAATATAATCATTTTACAATTATTACACATACACTACAAACACGAGCAATAATAACATATTTTTTCCCTATCTCCCCTGTCTCTTCTCTTTTGTTTTGCCTAGACTGGGTGGTGATTTATTTTTCTGCTAACACTTTTATTAAGAAATGATTTTTGTAAGTTTGAGTTTGATAAATAACATGGTTTCTGAAAGCCAATTTGGTCCAATATCGCCTACGAAAAACTAAAAGATATTCATCCAGGCCCAACGAGTCTGAACAAGGAGTAGCTTACAAAGTTCTGTTGCATATGCATTTAAAATTAGGCAGACACGTTTTTTGTCAATTGGTGACATGTCCCTTATTAGTTTGCTATCTTCGACTATTTGTTAGGCAACACACTAATTTCAAAAGAACTATGCTGATCTCCCCATGTTTATTTGGTGGTGTTTGTGTGTTTGATGTTATGATCTTTGTACTGACAGGTTCTTTGTACCATGGTCTTTGACCCTGTTTCTGAGATCAGGTAGCTGGACTGCTTTGACACATAGTTGAGACAATTACATTTCAATAACTGAGATTGTTTTTGCACTATACTTATATTTTATTACCCTTTGTACAACCATCCAAGGAAACCTTACTGCCTTTTATTTTTGCAGTTTCAGGTATTAACGTTGTTGAAGATCATCCTCAACAACTCCTCGCTACGCCCACTAGCTGTAAGATACCGTTCCCCGAGTTCTTACTTACTGCTGTAGTTGATTGGATTGGAAGATATTTGTGTTTTATCAAATTCATATGGGATTCTTTTAAGTTTGAGAAAAAATGATGCAAGAGAACGAGGAAGGCCCCAACCAGCCGACGGACGTGGCGGCTGCTGCAGCTGTTGGTGCTCTGGGCGCGCAAGGGTAGCTCGATCCTCCTCCTGGTCTAGACACTGCAGCACAGCCGCGTCAGCCTTGGCGGCTGGCGCATCACAAAGAGCTACATGTAGATGAACTGCAGCGACAATTCTGGAACTGCAATACAACGACATGATGAAGAGAAGCATCTGATAGATATAGCATTAAGATTGCTTGTTTATTTGATGTGTTTGGTTCACTTTTTATGAAGAGGAGCATCGTATGTAATGCATCAGCTGTACATGGATGTATGTTATCAATCAGAGCTCAAATTCACTGGAAAGGGTGCCACACTACCTGGCACCGCACAAACTTTCTCTCAGGTGGCGCCACTGGGTGGCGCTCCAACCACTAGTTCGTACAAATGTATGTGCGCACATCCTATCTTTATGAGAACTTCGGAGATACCGAGCCAACAGAACATCTTGTATTGACGAAGTCACCACAGACACCTTCGTAGACGACGGGAATGTCACCTCTCACTGATTGAATGTCGTCGAAAATACTGAAATAAACCCAAAAAAATGCAAGCACCAATCCCAAGTTTAGGAGTTAACCTAGTGAGCATGTTTCATCACAGGAAAACCTACCTATTTTTTTCTATAATCAGCAAACCTTACGATGTGAGATATGCTCAAGTCTGCACTTATTAGTTCTTAAATAGTTCACCCTCTTTACCTCACCAATTCATGCATGTCTGCATCAATAGCAGTCACGTAATTATCCATCTCATACATCTTACACAAACTCATGTCATTAGCATGTCATCTTCTTTATGTGGAATGAAAAATTGACAAGAATTTTCTGTAGACAATGATCGTTAGGATGTATTCAAGAATAAAATATGAATTGAAGAAGACAATACAAGCATATAAGTATTGGCTGGTATGTTTTTTATCCATAAATAATAAAGCATGTTTCCTAAGAAAAAACTACAATGCTACAAGACTTTTTGAAGATACATTTATTAAAATGAAAAAAAGGAGTACAATATATTAATCTGCAATCTGACTAGAAATGTTTATCATTAGAAAACTTAATTCAGTATATTTGTCAAACCATTAGGTTGCTAACTTAAAAATATATATTAAGATGCAGGAACAATATTTCGTAGGTAAATGTCTCTTATTGTTTTTGCAGCAACGCACGGGGAATCATCTAATTTAACGAATGACACAAATACTACCACAAAACACGAGCTGACAGGATGTCACGCGCGGGGGGAGGTGCTCCACACGGACGTGACAGCGTGTAACAACGAGCATGGTGGCGTCACTCCGGCAGCAGGGTTTCGTCAAGGTGGTTTAGCTCCTCACCCACGACGGAATGGGCGCCTCAACCGCGACTCCAGCGACGGCCCTCGACTTTTCAGCCCAATACGACTTCGGCTGCGTTTGGCAGCACAGTTTTTTTAAAGTTTTCTGAGAATATCGTGGTTTCTGAAAAATACCGTGGTTTTGAATACTTTGCTGCGTTTGGCTTCAGAAAAAACCAAAGTTTTATAAATCACAGTATGCTAGAAACCATGGTCTTTTTGCAGTATTCGGAAAAGAGGTCCCGACCTCTTTTTTTAAAACAGAACGGAGAGAAATCTTCTGGGAGATCGCACTTGACGTTGCCGTCTACGTCGAGATAAGAATATTCAGAGTGATCCCATCATATTTTCCCTCTTTCTCTTGTATGGTAAACGATCATATTATATCTCCTGGTTATAGCCGATTCAGTTTGATTAGTTTATCTTCCAGCTGGCGTGTCGCGTGCGAGTCTCCATCTCTTCTCTGCAGTGCCATGACTGAATCAAGCTCATCACCAGGGAGAACACTCTATTCGCAGCAAGCTATTTCTCGAGTCCTTGGCTGCCTATGTATTTCCGGCGAGTAGTGCACAGATTAGATTGATTGATCCTTTTGGAGAACACTCATAAGCAGCAGGTTATATATACTACCTAGCTAGCCGATTCAGTATAAATGGCGCATGTACACGCACAAAGAATTTAGGACCGGCTCGAAGTACATGCACGTCTCGCGCCCGGCAGCAGGGCCGGCCCGTCTCGCGCCAGGCGGCAGGACTGCGCTCGTCTTGTGCCCGGTGTAGCAGGACGGCTCGATGGAGGCTTGTTGTGGCCGGCCTATTGGGTCTCGGCGTTGGGACCGGTCAGGGGTGTGAAAGGCGGATCCTTTCCGCCCGTCTCTGCAGTGGGGGTAGCGGTGGGGCTCGGGGGACTTGGTGTCAAGGTCTTGGATTCCGGGGCGGCGGCCCTGGTGGTGGTGGCGCGGTGCTCATGGGCAGAGCTCGTGCCTCGGTGCTGCCCGGCCGCCACGGCCGTGTGGGTGGCGTGGTAGCCGGGGTGTGGCATTCGGTAGCGGTGAATGTTGGCCGGGGTGAAAACCTACTCTATCTTCGGACGGACTGGCGACGGCGAAGATCGCTCCCTTCTTGAAGGCGTCGTCGCGGCTATCACTGTCCGTCGTGGTGCTCCAGGGGAAACTCTGATCCTCGGATCGGGCGGTGGCGACGCTCCGGTGCCGTATCCTTTCTGAAGGCACCGCCTTGGAGCCCACGGTTCGTCATATGCGGCTTCACTTCTTCGGATGATGCCCCCGACGGCTCTTGTAGTGCTAGGGTGTGTGTGCTGCGCTCAGCGCCTATGTATCCTGCCTTGGGTGTGTGTGTGTTTGTGGTGGGTGAGTGCGGTTGTACCGGACACTGTGGATCTTTGCTTTACATATAAAGCGGGAAGAAAGCCTTTTTCAGTAAGTACATGCAAGTATATAGACATATAATGGCAACACGCTCCTAGGATTGTATTACTTCAATCAAGTTGACTACTCCTAGGATGGCATTTCTTCAATCTAGCTGACTGATCCTAGGATGGTATTATGTGTGCATGGCAGCTGCATGCAGCCGACAGCCGTTAGCAGCGCTAATTACTCAGTCACCCACGCTAAAATACTTAGTCAAAACTTTGGTTAAACAGCAGCAACCAAATACATGTAAAACTGAGAAAAACATTGGTTTTAGAAAACGGTAGTATTCTTTGCCCACCCAGAGTAATACTGTGGTTTTCAATTACCACAGTTTAGAAAAAACTTTGCTGCCAAACTAGCCCTTCATCTCTGTTTTAGGACGAAGTGTGCCCGGTATTAAAACATGAGGGATGAAATATCAACCAATAGAAAATGAGTGTGCCCGGTATTAAAACATTTGACGGATCGAAAACATAAATTTATCATTTTAAAATATGTTATTACATTTAAAAAAATTGTCAGCATAATTTTAAACAAATGTATGTGCAAATGTTTATGAATTTTAGAAGTGCTCATGCATTTCAAAAGTGTTCGTATAAAACGGTCTTCGCGTTTTTAATGCAATGGTTGTATAAATTTCAAACTTTCACTCGTTTAATAAACAGTAGATATAAGTTTAAGAAATGTTCATGCATTTTAAAAGTGTTTGTGTGTTTAATAAACCATGTAATTTAAAAAATATTAACACATTTAGGAAAATAATTCATATTATTTAAAAAGTTGTTCACATACTTTCTGAAAATGTTCACACATTTTTTTAATTCAAGAAGAATTTATAAGAAATTCTTTGAAGTTTTCCAAAATTGTTCATGTAATCTTCAACCTATTTATAAAAAGTTGTCATACGTTTATAAGAAGGGTTTGCATATTTTATAAAAGTGTTTATGCAACTTTTAGAATTGCTGTGGTTTCTAGAACATGTCATGTAAATTTTAAAGGTAAATAATAAATGAATAAAGTAGATGGAAAACCAAAAAATGTCAAAGGAAAATGAAACATAAAAACAAAACTAAAAAACATGAAAATCCCATAAAAGTGCCCAAAGACAGTGCTACCCACCTTACCCCACGGAAACCCAGCATATCCTTGCAATAGAGCAAAACCGGATGAAGCGTCTGGGCTTGTTGGGACATAATTTACAAAAAAAAAGGCTGATATTTCGACTGACTAACTAAAAACTAGGAGAAAAAATATCCTACAACTTGTACCGGACGACCACCTCGTATATGTGGCGGCCCTGCCCTGCCGCACCGTCATAGCCGTCCGTGCCGTAGTTCTTATTCCTTCGGCAGCCGAAGGGCGTCGGTCCGCCACCACAACCTTGTTCCGCGACTGCCTGCCGCTCGCAGAGGAGCCGCTACGCCTCCTTTTGCATGGTACAGATGGCCGCCGAAGCCAATGTTGATCGCGCCCGCGGACCTTTGGCGTCGGCCTAGCCACTGGCAATAGCGGAGGAGTCGCTAAGCGACCACTCCTGGCCGATCTTGCCGAGCTCGTTGGCAAGGCGACGGCGTTGCCTCTCGGCCTTCTCCGTGGTGGCGACAGATCGGTCGAGGGCCTACGCGGCATCGAGGTCTGGGTCGTTGCGGACCATTCCGGCATAACGTCCGGCTTTACTAAACACCGAATGGCATCCGACATTGCACTGGTTGTACCGCGCCTGCTGCCTCCCCGCGCGCTCTTCCTTCAACACGATGGCCCTCGATCCCGAGGGACCGCTGCCTCCGATGTGGTGGAGGATGTGTCCTCGCGCCTTCGTGATCACGGGCAGAAGCTCATCCTTGACACGGCTGTTGTGGCAGGGCGGCAGCGCGTGCCCATCAATACAGCTGTATCGGCTGTGCGCCAGCGACGACGCTGACTCCTCCTTCACGCAGTGTCCGATCTTGCCACGATTGCACGGGGAGCCGCTGGCTCCTCCTTGACGCGGCGTCCGACCTAGGTGCCGCCGCGGTTGCGCAGGGAAGGAGGGGTCGTCCTTGACCCGTCGGAGTGGGGACACCAGCTCCCGCTTCGCACGGTAGCGCAACTTGGACGGCAATGATGGCGGCACCGGGCGTATCTCATGGAGCGATCACTCCATCATGATCTCCATCTGACGGACGAAGTATTTGTCCGTCTGAGTAGCATCCCATGAGGAGGCGGGCTGCTGCTACGGCGCCTGGTCCCCCTCGTCAACATAGGAGAGGACGATCTCCTTCTTGGTGGAGGAGCCGGCCGGCGAGGATGCTTACGTGCCCAAAGAGTGAGGTCGGCGACCACCTCTTGAGATGTCCACACCATTTTAGGTTACATGTAGATGGTATAGGTGAAGGCGCCCTCTGGAACTGGATTTTTTTTCATCACACTTTCATTTACTATGAAACAGCGATAGAGCAACAAAGCTGCATCAAGGCATAAGTAAGAAAGAACAAAGAGCAAAATTTCTCCTCCAACGCGGGTATTTAGATGACATTTGGCTAGGGTAAAGAGAATAGAGGGGTGCATGTGGATGGTCATATATAAGAAATCAATAGAAACAAGATATTGTTTTTGTGATAAGTTGTAGATCAGGCACAAATTCATAAAACATAAATTATAGTTAATTAATCTTGTTATACATCTCTTATTTTTTATTATGTGACAACACACAATCATTTAGCTAGTTATAATTTTTGTTCTTCTCACTTGCCCAATTTAGACATTTTATCCCTGTTTTTAACTGTCCGCTTGGAGAGTCACTGCTAACCAAGCATATACCCTGATGTACGTTCATCTTATTTGTGCTTCACTTTTGTATAGTGAAGCAACTAAATGGCAGAAGGACGCAGTAAACTGTTTCCGAAAGTCAAATAGATTGCTCAGCGAATAATGTGTCTGTTTAGCCGTCTCTTTGTGAGTGAGGTGGCAGCTACTTTGCAGACAGCAACCGTCTAGACTGATGTACTTGCCCTAGGGGCCATCAATCGGTAGTCCGATCGTAGCTAGGCTAGGGCGGTTCGTTCGGGCGTGAAATAAAGCCTGACAGCTGATGGCACCAACCCGACCCAGCCGGGCAACGTGGAAAGCTCGATTGGCGGCGTGGCGGACAAGATCGATTGGCGCATTCGCGGACAAGATCGGCTGGCGCGGTGATTCTTTCTGTCCGTATTCTATCCGTTTACGCTGTCTTGAACGCCCCGCAAACCTTCGGCATACATTTGGACTGCTGTCCGGACAGTGAAATCCATCCAACATCAATCTATATCGTTTCGTGGTTCGGTTCAGACATGATTGTTTCGTAAACCGGTGGCAAACATGGGGACTTTGCGGGAATCCGAACAGATCACTGGCGCTGGCATTGAGGTGGCGCGCCAGTCGTGCTTCTTCCCGGTGCAGGCGACTGTAGCGCATTCAAACGACATGTCGGCCACCCTTTCGCCCATCTGCCGCCCACATTGATGGCACACGGTTGCCAAGACGTCTCCTCCGACACCACCCATCCGTCCCTCTGTCGCCCATCATTGCTATATAAACCGCTGGCCTAGCCATAGTGAGGTCATCCACCTTCAGTCCCTCTCCGCACACTCCCATCATGAATCCCTCCGGCGCCAAAGCTATCTGTGACGGGCTGACGTGGCACAAAAAGAAGGAGATGGCCGCCAGTCCCAGTGGAGGACGGATAACCCACAAGTATAGGGGATCACAATAGTCTTTGAGGGTAGTATTTCACCCAAATTTATTGATTCGCCACAAGGGTAGTAATAATATTTGTAAGTATTAGCAGTTGAGTTGTCAACTCAACCTCACCTGGAGAACTAAATATTTACAGCAAAGTGTTTAGTAGCATAGTAGTATTGGTACTTTTATAGCAGTAGCAACAGTAGCAATAGTAACGATAACAACAACAGTTTTGTAGTGATTGTAACAACATCGGCAGTAGTAGTAACTTAGAAAAGATCAATAACTTTGTTAGAATAGGTTAGAATATTTCATAAAAATCAGGAATATCTTATCATTAATTGTATTTATTAAAATCCTCAAAAGATAGATATTGAAACTATACCTTTATTATAAAATAAAAATTGAAGAAATACCAACCGTATAATTATGCATTTTTTGGAGAACACAATACTGACGCAGGCGCTCATATATATATGAGCAACTTCGAGAGGCTGATCCGGCATATCATCTTGAGACGCCTCGTAGTCGGCAGGAACGTCTCCTACCACTGATGGTGCATCGCCGAAAATCCTAGAATAGATCGTGGAATAATGCGGGCACCAGTACTTGAACCATGGTGAGTTAGGGATACCACAGTCTTCCTAACCATCCAACCACAGACTGGTTCGCATCGTATTATTACGCAAACACACATCTTTTAGCTAAGATGTAGATATGTTATCTTCCACACCAAGACTAAAGTTAGTCGTCCACGTCCAGTGCAGTAAAGCTACGTAACATCCTCCGACTCACCAAATCACACCCGTGAAGAAAATATCCCACCTAATCTTTTCTGTACTCTCTTCCCGAAGAGGAAACAACGTAGCATGTAATCCAGCAAAAAAGGAAAAGAAAAATAACGTAACGTTGCAGAATCTCATAAGCTTTTTAAGTTCGCAAATACTACAACCCACACCATTGGTTACGTTTGCAACATGGCCCGTGTTTCAATCCTGTCAAACGCAACAAGGATCTGTTGTAGACATGCCCAAGGTCCTCCAGCCCTCCAGGTTAACATCGCCGTTGCCGACAATGATGACAGCGCTGCAGCCCACCCCACCTACTCCCGCGCAAGGCTTACTCATCTCTCGAACAAGAAACCCTTAGCCTCGCAGCTGTCAATGACAGGAGGCGCTCGACATCGCGCGAGATCCTTGCGCCCGGTTGCCCAGCGACTATCGCTGGCGAGTAGAGACACCGCCACGGCTCTCCATCCACCATCCTCGCCTTGCACCTTTGCCCGTCCTTTCCATCTCCCTCCAGCTTCCGTGTGCCATATGGCGTGCCTCACAGTCGCCCCGTGATGGCCGAGCACCTCGGCGATGGAGCACTGCCTGTCCCTAGAGTTGTCGCACCTCATCCACCCAAGCATGGCGAGCAGCTGCTGCCTCTACTACAGCGCCACAAACGCCACGGAAGGCGACAACCTCTGATGCCGTCAGCTCCTCTAGTGCCCTTGTGCAACGAGCAATGTTTTTGAAACATGTGTCCTGTTGCAATGGAGTACAAGCGGGGGGCTACGTTATTTGAAGCATGCGTGTTGTTTGCATTGATTTTGTATCTAGGGCTATGTTTCTGACATATTTGTGTTGTTGCAATTGTATGCAATGGGAGATAAAAATAGTTGGGCTATGTTTGAGAACATAAGTGTATTTGTGAGAAACTTCTAATCTATTCCTCTGCAATCATAACAGTACAAAGAATATCATAGGTAATAAAAATTATAACCAAGTTCATGGGCTATCAACTAAAAACATCTGCTAGAAAAAAGAAGAGGAAAGAAACAAAAACGTCATAACGTTCCAGCTAACCGTGTAAACTAAGTATTGCCTACGCCGGAACTATCAATTCATCCCATTACCTACCGCATTATTGACCTTGCAGGTGCTCTCAGAATCATCACCTATAACACCTAGCGTGTTTGGCAAATCAAAGGAAAGGGAATGGAGTTTACAAGTGATAGTTTGTTGGCGTATTATCTTTGGCAAATAGATTATTAGTCGCTATCCCACGTTTTGGTTGTGTGATAGGAATTTACTGCCATTTTTCTATCTCAGTGCGCAACAGAGCGATCTTTTGCTAATTCCCTATCACGGCTGAATTACCAGGTCACACCACGGAAGAGATATGGGGGAGTTGACCATTTTAATTCCCCTTCCCCAACCCACTTCAACTCCCATGTCCACGAACCAATCAAATGATTCTACCTCCTTTGTCCCATAAATTCTCATTCCCTACCTCCAATTTTACTCAACCAAACATGTTTTAATGGTATGAAAAGTCCGAGATTGGCGAGAGACAATATGTTTTATCTTTGAACAAAGACGAGAGTAAACTCATGGTCGAGTTATAGCAGTACAACATCATACGTAAGGGCATCCAACAGTTAGTTAGGGTTTGTCGTGTCTTCCGCCAGCGCAACCGGTGATCTGCCTCGTCTCCTGTGGCCTTAGGGCCATGCATGTGCGCTAGATCCCGACACTTGTTGGCATGAGGGCTCCATTTTGGGGTGCTTTTTTGACAGGTTTTGTGTCACATACAGTGAGGCGCTGCGGGTGCGGCTCTCTGAAAATGGAATAAGCTACTTCTGGCCTTGCCTTCATCCTTGCGGTGCTTCTAGCATCGTCAAAGGCCATGTGGAGATTTGTCTCCGGTGAACCTCATGCGATTCGGTTGACATTTTCTTTAGTGGATCCACATGCATCCGGCTTTCATTCATCGGTGTTCGTATGTTCTAGGTTGGATCCTTCTTATATACGCTTCTGCTCCGTGACGGCGGCCTATAGGACCTTTGCACGACAACTTTTTGACCATCAACCACAATAAGGTTTTCCCGACTCGGGTGAGGAACGAGCAATCACGGCGGTGCGCCTTCGGCTTGCCCCAGTGCATATAATCATCGCTAGGTGGTATCCGGGCCTACAATTAATGAATAGTTTGATGGTTTCTCCTGCAAAAAGAAAAGGAAAGACAAGCGTAAAATTTAACAATACTATTAGGTTTCATTATCCTTCATCGGTGTGAAAATCTTAGGTTTTGTTAACCACTTGGTACACTCAAATAGAAAAATCCCTCATTTTTCCTTGTTGTACAGATTGATTGCTTCCATTGCAAAAAAAAATATATTCAAAAAATAGTACAATTGCAGATACCTACATACATGCTATACAGTCATTCGTACAAATGTATGTGCGCACATCCTATCTTTATGAGAACTTCGGAGATACCGAGCCAACAGAACATCTTGTATTGACGAAAGTCACGATAGACACCTTCGTAGTCGATGGGAATGTCACCTCTCATTGAACGAATGTCGTCGAAAATGCCGAAATAAATTAAAAAAAAATGTGAGCACCTATCCCAAGTTTAGGACCTAGTGCGCTTGTTTCATCACAGGAAAACCTAACTAAATTTTTTTTTTGGAATCAGAAAACCTAACTGTCTGAGCTATGCTCAATTCTGCACTTATTATTTCTGAAATAGTTCACCCTCATTATCTCACCAATTCATGCATGTCTGCATCAATAGTAGTCACGTAATTATCCATGCCATACATCTGACACAAACCCATGTCATTAGCATGTCATCTTCTTTATGTGGTATGAAAAATTGACAAGAATTTGTTGTAGACAATGATCGTTAGGATGTATTAAAGAGTAAAATAATATGAATTGAAGAGGACAATACAAGCCTATAAGTATTGGCTGGTATGTTGTCTATCCATAAATAATAAAGCATGTTTCCTAAGAAAAATTCTACAATGATACAAGACTTTTGAAGATACATTTATTGAAATGGAAAAATGGATTACAATATATTAATCTGACAATCTGACTTGAAATCTATAGCTATACTAGTCAATAATAGTCACGTAATTATCCTGAAAATTACCACGTTAATCAGAAATTAAGAGTCGTTTATCTAGGGGGGGGGGGGGCAAATTATTACGGTGTAGATCTTTCGGTGGAATTTCATATATATATTGGCATCAGATTATATCTGTGTATCAATTTAACACAGATTTACCGAAGGAAGTTTAATAAGATTATGATTATTTTAAGCATTTCTCACAACACAAACTATTGAAGAATGGTTTTGGTTATACTAATATGAGAATATACAACAACCCCGCGAATTTTGCTGCGAATATATACTTCTGTACAAATAGACTAGACAGAATTGATGATGACCGATGTCTTCCACAATAATAGTAATCAACAAGTTTCTTGCTATGTTTATATTCGTGAATAAACATAGCCATATAGAAATCTGTCAAGCAGCACTAATTTTTGAGCCTTTGTGGATTACTATCGTCATCAAAGCATTAATTAGTGAGAAGATTGCAACTTCTGTAAAGTTTAACATTATTGTACAAAAACATGGTATGTTACATTTTTTTGGTGCTAAATTATTCAAGAATTTAATGCTAGCATCAGTTTATATGGTGCATACAATTTATGATCAGATTGACTTGATTAATTAATTTGTCGAAGAAAAGATAATAATTATCTACTGCAGTTGTTTTACAACCAAACAAGCTATTGCATGACGATGTTGATTCTACTAAGATGGAACAACCGCAGTAGTACTATAACTGAACGTGCGCATCTTTTACTGTATTCTACAGACAAATGAAACATTTCCTTCATATCCTAACACAAATCTTTATATTTACTAATTGAAGGCACCTTTCAAGTTGTCTCATTAATCCACATCATTAACATTAATTACATCGTTGGATTGTAAAATTTACCTCAGGATAAAAGGAAAACATACATAACACAGATGATCCTGACGTTCCAAAAGAGACATGTGACACGTCCAACATTAATTAATAATAATGAAAAAAAGTAAAAAAAAAAGCATCCATCCGTTTCCTAAATAAGGGCAAGCCAAGATCCATCCGCTTCCTCAAAAATAAAAAAAGGCAAGCCCCCATCTATACAGACTCCAATCCAAGGAAAATGGGGAAAAATCTACACGACCCTTCTGATTGGCCGCAAAAGCCGGCTCCATGGTAAAATATTCTGCCGATTACAATCCATTAGTTAAGCCAACTGCCACACGTGTGGCATACTAGCTATCCGCCCACACACCGTATGTGGCGTGAGTAGGAGGTAACCCACACGGGTTGTGTGTGGGCGAACATTAGAATTGCCCACATGTGTGGGCGCAGCTACTTCGTGCCACACGCCCAACAAAGTACTACTTATCTCCACCCCGTGCGTGTGGCATGAAGCAAAAATGCCCACACATCCTGGCGTAGCTACGTTGGGTACTCCCGATGACGATTTAGTTGCCATCCGGGATGGCAGATGTAGGGTTTTTATCAGTTTTGCCACCGGTTGTATAACACTACTCAGTTTTGCCACTAAAAATTTTGACTACTCAAAAATGCCATTGTTCTGTTTGACACAACCTCAAAAATACCATTTTTCATCGTAATCATCAGGTCAATGGACGTTGACCGAAGGTAGATGACAAAAATACCCTTATCCCATTTGTCAAGTATCTTTTCTTAGACCATGAGATTGTGCAACCCAAGGATACCTTTGGAATGCTTTGGGTGTACCAAACGTCACAACGTAACTGGGTGGCTATAAAGATGCACTACAGGTATCTCCGAAAGTGTCTGTTGGGTTGGCACGAATCGAGACTGGGATTTGTCACTCCGTATGACGGAGAGGTATCTCTGGGCCCACTCGGTAATGCATCATCATAATGAGCTCAATGTGACTAATGAGTTAGCCACAAGATCATGCATTACGTAACGAGTAATGAGACTTGCCGGTAACGAGATTGAACAAGGTATGGGGATACCGACGATCATATCTCGGGCAAGTAACATACCGATAGACAAAGGGAATTGTGTACGGGATTGATTGAATCCCCGACATAGTGGTTCATCCGATGAGATCATCGTGGGACATGTGGGAGCCAATATGGGTATCCAGATCCCGCTATTGGTTATTGACTGGAGAGGTATCTCGGTCATGTCTGCATGGTTCCTGAATCCGTAAGGTCTACACACTTAAGGTTCGGTGACGCAACAGTTGTAATGGGAATAGTATGTGGTTACCAAAGGTTGTTCGGAGTCCCGAACGAGATCCCGGATGGTTGTTAGGAACTCCGGAATGGTCCGGAGGTGAAGATCGATATATTGGACGAAGGGTATTGGAGTCCGGAAATGTTCCGGGGGTACCGGGTGATGACGAGTGTGACCGAAAGGAGTTTCGGAGGCCCCGGCAAGTGTTGGGGGGCCTTATGGGCCAAGGGGAGGGGGCACACCAGCCCACTAAGGGGTTGTGCGCCCCTCCCACCCCATCTCACGTAACCTGGAGTGGTGGGGGCGCCTCCCCTAGGGCAGCCACCCCTCCCGGCTTGGGGGGCAAGTTTCTTAGGGGTGGGGGCGCCCAAACCCATCTAGGGTTTCCCCTGTGGCCGCCGCCCCTCCCCTAGGGAAACCCTAGGGCGCCTCCACCTCCCCCCTTCCCCCTATATATAGTGAGGGGGAGAGAGGGCCAAACCCTCCCTTCCCCTGGCGCAGCCCCTCCCTCCTCCAACACTTCCTCCTCCTCTGTAGTGCTTGGCGAAGCCCTGCAGGAGAACCGCTAGCTCCACCACCACGCCATCGTGCTGCCGGAGCTCTCCCTCAACTTCTCCTCTACCCTTGCTGGATCAAGAAGGAGGAGACATCCCCGGGCTGTACGTGTGTTGAATGCGGAGGCGCCGTCCGTTCGGTGCTGGATCGGATCTTCCGTGATTTGAATCGCCGCAAGTATGACTCTATCAACCGCGTTGTTGCAACGCTTCCGTTTAGCGATCTTCAAGGGTATGAAGATGCACTCCCTCTCTCTCTCTCTCTCGTTGCTAGCATCTCCTAGATTGATCTTGGTGACACGTAGGAAATTTTTGAATT
Source organism: Triticum aestivum (assembly GCF_018294505.1). Taxonomy (NCBI): domain Eukaryota; kingdom Viridiplantae; phylum Streptophyta; class Magnoliopsida; order Poales; family Poaceae; genus Triticum; species Triticum aestivum. Next base: position 1,266,058 of record NC_057796.1, on the reverse strand, counting down.
ATTACTACATTCCCCAACAGTGGTATCAGAGCTAGGTCTATGCGTAGAATATATGCACGGGTAGAACACAAGTAGTTGTTGGCGATGATTTGTTCAATTTGCTTACCGTTACTAGTCTTATCTTGATTCTGTGGCATTGTGGGATGAAGCGGCCCGGACCGACCTTACACGTACGCTTACGTGAGACAGGTTCCACCGACTGACATGCACTTGATGCATAAGGTGGCTAGCGGGTGTCTGTCTCTCCCACTTTAGTCGAATCGGATTCAATGAAAAGGGTCCCTGTGGAGGGTAAATAGCAATTGGCATATCACCATTGTGGCTTTTGCGTAGGTAAGAAACGTTCTTACTAGAAACAACATGCAACAACAATTAGAGGACGTCCAACTTGTTTTTGCAGGGTATGCTATGTGATGTGATATGGCCAAATGATGTGATGAATGATATATGTGATGTATGAGATTGATCATGTTCTTGTAATAGGAATCACGACTTGCATGTCGATGAGTATGACAACCGGCATGAGCCATAGGAGTTAGCCATAGTAGTAGAAGTAATAGTTGGCGAGACAACTTCATGAAGACACGACGATGAAGATCATGGTGTCATGCCGGTGACGATGGTGATCATGCCGCGCCTCGAAGATGAAGATCAAAGGCGCAAGATGATATTGGCCATATCATGTCACTTTATGATTTCCATGTGATGTTTGTCATGTTTACATCTTATTTGCTTAGAATGACGGTAGCATAAATAAGATGATCCATCACTAAAATTTAAAGAAAGTGTTCCCCCTAACTGTGCATCGTTGCGAATGTTCGTTGTTTCGAAGCACCACGTGATGATCGGGTGTGATAGATTCTAAAGTTCGCATACAACGGGTGTAAGCCAGATTTACACATGCGAAACACTTAGGTTGACTTGACGAGCCTAGCATGTACGTACATGGCCTCAGAACACGAGAGACCGAAAGGTCGAACAGGAGTCGTATGGTAGATGCGATCAACATGGAGATGTTCACAGTTGATGACTAGTCCGTCTCACGTGATGATCGGACACGGCCTAGTCGATTCAGATCATGTATCACTTAGATGACTAGAGGGATGTCTATCTGAGTGGGAGTTCATTAAATAATTTGGTTAGATGAACTTAATTATCATAAACATAGTCAAAAGGGTTTTTGCAAATTATGAGGTAGCTTACTGTTTAGATATGTTCCTAGAGAAAATTTAGTTGAAAGTTGACAGTAGCAATTATGCGGACTGGGTCCGTAAACTGAGGATTGTCCTCCTTGCTGCGTAGAAGGATTATGTCCTTAATGCACCGCTCGGTGTGCTGAAGCTCGAGCGTCGTCTGTGGATGTTGCGAACATCTGACATACACGTTTTGATGACTACGTGATAGTTCAGTGCGTAATGTTAAACGATTTAGAATTGAGGCGCCGAAGACATTTTTTAAACGTCACGGAACATATGAGATGTTCCAAGAGCTGAAATTGGGATTCCAGGCTCGTGCCCACGTCAAGAGGTATGAGACCTCTGACAAGTTTCTTAGCCTGCAAACTAAGGGATAAAAGCTCAATCGTTGAGCATGTGCTCAGATTGTCTGAGTACTACAATCGCTTGAATCGAGTGGGAGTTAATCTTCCAGATGAGATAGCGATGGTTCTCCAAAGTCACTGCCACCAAGCTACTAGAGCTTCGTGATAAACTATAACATATCAGGGATAGATATGACGATCCTTGAGCTATTCGCGATGTTTGACACCACAAAAGTAGAAATCAAGTAGGAGCATCAATTGTTGATGGTTAGTAAAACCACTAGTTTCAAGAAGGGCAAGGGCAAGAAGGGATACTTCATAAAACGGCAAATCAGTTGCTGATCTAGTGAAGAAGCCCAAGGTTTAACCCAAACCCGAGACTAAGTGCTTCTGTAATAAGGGGAACGGTCACCGAAGCAGAACTACCCTAGATACTTGGTAGATGAGAAGGCTGGCAAGGTCGACAGAAGTATATTGGTATACATTATATTAATGTGTACTTTACTAGTACTCCTAGTAGCATCAGGGTATTAGATACCGGTTCGGTTGCTAAGTGTTAGTAACTCGAAATAAAAAGCTATGGAATAAACGGAGACTAGCCAAAGGTGAGATGACGATATGTGTTGGAAGTGTTTCCAAGGTTGATGTGATCAAACATCGTACGCTCCCTCTACTATCGGGATTGGTTTTCAACCTAAATAATTATTATTTGGTGTTTGCGTTGAGCATAGACATGATTGGATTATGTTTATCGCAATACGGTTATTCACTTAAGGAGAATAATGGTTACTCTCTTTATTTGAATAATACCTTCAATGGTCTTGCACCTAAAATGAATAGTTTATTGAATCTCGATCGTAGTGATACACATGTTCATGCCAAAAGATATAAGATATTAATGATAGTACCACCTACTTGTGGCACTGCCATTTGAGTCATATTGGTATAGAACGCATGAAGAAGCTCCGTGTTGATGGATCTTTGGACTCGCTCATTTTGTTTGAAAAGTTTGAGACATGCGAACCATGTCTATTGGTATATACGCATGAAGAAACTCCATGCAGATGGATCGCTTGGACTCATTTGATTTTGAATCATTTGAGACATGCAAATCATACCACATGGGAAAGATGACTGAAAGGCCTTTTTTCAGTGAGATGGAACAAGAAAGCAACTTGTTGGAAGTAATACATTTTGATGTGTGAAGTGCAATGAGTGCTGAGGCACGTAGTGGATATCGTTATGTTCTTACTTCACATATGATTTGAGTAGATGCTAAGTATATTTACTTGATGAAACACAAGTCTGAATTATTGAAAGGTTCAAGTAATGTCAGAGTGAAGTTGAAGATCATCGTGACAAGAGGATAAAATGTCTATGATATGATCGTAAAGATGAATATCTGAGTTACGAGTTTGGTACATAATTAAGACATTGTGGAAATTGTTTCACAATTAATACCGCCTAGAACACCATAGTGTGATGGTGTGTCCGAACATCATAAATTCACCCTATTGGATATTGTGCATACCATGATGTCTCTTATTGAATTACAATATCGTTTATGGGTTAGGCATTAGAGACAACCGCATTCACTTTAAATAGGGCACCACGTAATTCCGTTGAGATGACACCGTATGAACTATGGTTCAGAGAAACCTAAGCTGTCGTTTCTTAAAAGTTTGGGGCTGTGACGCTTATGTGAAAAAGTTTTAGCCTGATAAGTTTCAGATCCGGAAGCAAAAGTGATTGTTTCTAGAAACGGATCCTTTTTCGAGGAAAAGTTTGTCTCGAAAGAATTGAGTGGGAGGATGGTGGAGACTTGATGAGGTTATTGAACCATCACTTCTAGCAGTGTGTAGCAGGGCACAGGAAGTCGTTCCCGTAGCGCCTACACCAATTGAAGTGGAAGCTGATGATAGTGATCATGAAACTTCAGATCATGTCACTACCAATCCTCGTAGGTCGACAAGGATGCGTACTACTTTAGAGTGGTACGGTAAGCCTGTCTTGAAGGTCATGTTGCTAGACAACAATGAACCTACGAGCTATGGAGAAGGGATGGTGGGCCCGGATTCCGATGAATGGCTTACTACTAGGAAAAGGGCTATAGCTAATATGCACATTAATGACGCATCAAGTATGTGGTGCGCCACCATATATAGGTACGCCATTAGTGTTCAGATACTAATGGCGCACCACACACACGGTGCGCCACTACTAACAATTTTTTTCCAAAACTAGTAATGGCGTACCAGGGTAGAGTGCGCCATTACTAGTTTTAACTAGTAATGGCGCACCACACCCTCTGTGCGCCACTACTAAAAATTTTTTTTACTTTTTTTTCTCAAAACTAGTAATGGCGCACCTGGGGACAGTGCGCCATTACTAGTTTTAACTAGTAATGGCGCATCACAACCACGGTGGGCCACTACTAACAATTATTTTTTTATTTTTTCTCCAAAACTAGTAATGGCGCACCACACACCAGGTGTGCCATTAGTAACCAGGGTTACTAATGGCGCACTCTTAGGTGGTGCGCCATTACGAAGTTTGAAAATTTTCACCAAATGCACCCCCTGAACCGCCTTTTCAGTTAAAAAATAAATAAAAGAAAATGATGAAAATGTCAAAAAAATAAAAGAAAATAAGTTTCCTATAAGATATGTGGTCTAGTTGTTGGAAAAATTCACAAATATGAATTTTGACTTTATTTGCAAAATCTCTCATGGGAATTTGTAAAATGGTCATAACTTTTGCATACGAACTCGGATTAAAAAGTTTTTTATATGAAAAATGATCTACTCGAAAAGTTACATCCGAATTCAACGGGGGGGGTACCCCGTTGAAGATTTTTAGAATCCCCAAAAACCTAACAAAATAAAAGATACGGGGCTTTTAAGATATAGAAGGGGGAAAATGGAAAAAATTACAAACTTAGTAATGGCGCACCATTTGCTAGGTGCGCCACTAGTAACAGGAAAAATTTTGGTTTCTAATTTTTTTTGGAAAAAATGTTCAAAATATGATACGTAATATGACCGGGAAGTTTGAAATATGTTTCAAATTTTCATCACACTCATGAACATGAACAAAGTCCTAGACATCAACAAGGTTTAATAGGATTGATATGATAGATATATCAACAAGTTCCTGTTAAGGGAGCTGGTGCTGGGGTTGCATAGAACTCTGAAGTTAAGCATGCTTTGGCTGGAGTAGTGTGAGGATGGGTGACCTTCCGGGAAGTTTGACCACAGAGTGCGATTTGACTTGAGATTAAGCATATTGACCCGAGATTAAGCTATAATGGCCCGAGATTAAGAGAAAACAAAAAAAAATTGAAAAAATATTCTGAAAAAAAATTGAAAAAAAATTGTTAGTAATGGTGCACTTCTATGTGGTGCGCCATTACTAATTCAGATAGTAATGGCGCACTTCTAGGCATAGTAATGGCGCACTATGTGCCTCTGGTGCGCCATTAGTATTTGTTACTAGTGGCGTGGTAATAGTGGCGCACCTATAGTGCGCCATTAATGGCAAAAATAGGTGCGCCACTAACATGCCTTTTTCTAGTAGTGGCTCGAGGCCATAAAATCCGAGAGAGGATCCATTTATGAAAACAAATATAGACTTTGGAAGAACTACTTGATGGTCGTAAGGCTGTTGGGTACATATGGATTTTAAAAGGAAGACGAACAATTTTGGTAAGTGTCACAATTAAGAAAACTCGACTTGTCGTTATGATGTTTTCTGACAAGTTCAAGGAGTTGACTACGATGAGACTTTCTCACTCGTAGCAATGCTAAGAGTCTGTTGGAATTATATTAGTAGTTACCGCATTATTTATGAAATCTTGCCTATAGGAAGTCAAAACATTGTTTCCTCAACGATTTTCTTGAGGAAAGGTTGTATGTGATACAACCATAATGTTTTGTCAATCCTAAAAGATGCTAATAGGTATGCAAAGCTCAAGCAATCCTTCTAAGGACTGGAGTAAGCATTTCGGAGTTGGAATATACGCTTTGATGAGATGATCAAAGATTTTGGGTTTATACAAAGTTTATGAGAAACTTGTATTTCCACAGAAGTAAGTGGGAGCACTATAGAATTTCTGATGAGTATATGTTGTTGACATATTGTTGATCGGAAATGATGTAGAATTTCTGGAAAGCATATAGGGTTGTTTGAAAGGTATTTTTCAATGAAAAACCTGGATTAAGCTACTTGAACATTGAGCATCAAAATCTATAAGGATATATCAAAATCGCTTGATAGTACTTTCAAATGAATACATACCGTAACAAGATTTTCAAAGGAGTTCAAAATAGATTGGCAAAGAAGGATTTCTTAGTTGTGTTATAAGGTATGAGTATTGAGTAAGACTCAGGACCTACCACGGCAGAAGAGAGAGAAAGGACGAAGGTCGTCCCCTATGCTTTAGGCGTAGGCTCTACAGTATGCTGTGCTGTGTACCGCACCTGAAGTGTGCCTTGCCATGAGTCAGTCAAGGGGTACAAGAGTGATCCAGGAATGGATCATTGGACAACGGTCAAATTTATCCTTAGTGGCCTAAGGAATTTTTCCCGATTATGGAGGTGGTAAAAGAGTTCGTCATAAAGGGTTACGTCGATGCAAACTTTGACACTAATCTGGATGACTCTGAGTAGTAAACCAGATTCATATAGTAGAGCAGTTATTTGGAATAGCTCCAAATAGCGCATGGTAGCTGCATCTCCAAGATGACATAGAGATTTGTAAAGCACACACTGATCTGAAAGGTTCAGACCCGTTGACTAAAACCTCTCTCACAAGCGAGATATGATCAAACCCCATGGGTGTTGGATTCATTACAATCACATAGTGATGTGAACTAGATTATTGACTCTAGTGCAAGTGGGAGACTGTTGGAAATATGCCCTAGAGGCAATAATAAAATGGTTATTATTATATTTCCTTGTTGATGATGATTGTCTATTGTTCATGCTATAATTGTTTTAACTTGAAACCAATGATACATGTGTGAATACATAGACCACAACATGTCCCTAGTGAGCCTCTAGTTGACTAGCTCGTTGATCAATAGATGGTTATGGTTTCCTGACCATGGACATTGGATGTCATTGATATCGGGATCACATAATTAGGAGAATGATGTGATGGACAAGACCCAAGCCTAAGCATAGCACAAGATCGTGTAGTTCGTTTGCTAGAGCTTTTCTAATGTCAAGTATCTTTCCTGAGACCATGAGATTGTGCAACTCACGGATACTGTAGGAATGCTTTGGGTGTACCAAACGTCACAACATAACTAAGTGGCTATAAAGGTGCACTACAGGTATCTCCGAAAGTGACTGTTGGGTTGGCACGAATCGATACTGGGATTTGTTACTCCGTATGACGGAGATGTATCTCTGGGCCCGCTCGGTAATGCATCATCATAATGAGCTCAATGTGACTAATGAGTTAGCCACGGGATCATGCGTTACGTAACGAGTAAAGAGACTTTCCGATAATGAGATTGAACAAGGTATGGGATACCGACGATCGAATCTCGGGCAAGTAACATACCGATAGACAAAGGGAATTGTGTACGGGATTGATTGAATCACCGACATAGTGGTTCATCCGATGAGATCATCGCGGAACATGTGGGAGCCAATATGGGTATCCAGATCCCGCTATTGGTTATTGACCGGAGTGGTATCTCGATCATGTCTGCATGGTTCCCGAACCCGTAGGGTCTACACACTTAAGGTTCGGTGACGCTAGAGTTGTAATGGGAATAGTATGTGGTTACCGAAGGTTGTTCAGAGTCCCGGGTGAGATCCCGGAGGTGACGAGGAACTTCGGAATGGTCCGGAGGTGAAGATCAATATATTGGACGAAGGGTATTGGAGTCCGGAATTGTTCCTGGGGTATCGGGTTACGACCAGTGTGACCGAAAGGAGTTTCGGAGGCCCCGACAAGTGTTGGGGGGCCTTATGGGCCAAGGGCAGGGGGCACACCAGCCCACTAAGGGGTTGTGCGCCCCGCCCACACCATCTCACGTGACCTGGAGAGGTGGGGGCGCCTCCCCTAGGGCAGCCACCCCTCCCGGCTTGGGCGGCAAGTTTCCTAGGGGTGGGGGCGCCCAAACCCATCTACGGTTTCCCCTGTGGCCGCCCCCCTCCCCTAGGGAAACCCTAGGGCGCCTCCACCTCCCCCCTTCCCCATATATATAGTGAGGGAGAGATAGGGCTGAACCACTCCTTCCCCTGGCGCAGCCCCTCCCTCCTCCAACACTTCCTCCTCCTCCGTAGTGCTTGGCGAAGCCCTGAGGGAGAACCGCTAGCTCCACCACCACGCCATGGTGCTGTCGGAGCTCTCCATCAGCTTCTCCTCTACTCTTGCAGGATCAAGAAGGAGGAGACGTCCCCGGGCTGTATGTGTGTTGAACGCGGAGGCGCCGTCCGTTCGGCGCTAGATTGGATCTTCCGCGATTTGAATCGTTGCAAGTACGACTCCATCAACCGCGCTCTTGTAACGTTTCCCACTACTAGGGAAAAGTCTATACATAGAATCTTACCAGCAGCGTGCTTTAAAATAAGGCACTCCTGCTAACTAGCAGTAGCGCGTGCGCACAAAACTCGTTGCTGAAATAAATGTATAAGTAGCGCGCCCGGTCTAAGACGCGCTACTGCTATAATTGCCACGATGCCGCCGTGAGGCTAGTTCTAGCAGTAGCGCGTTAATATGAAGAGCGCTACTGCTATGGATCGTAGCAGTAGCGCATTTGCACAATAACCGCTACTACTAAGTTTACTAAAAAATTTAGTCCCACCTCGCTCCGTGAAGAGAGTCTGTACCACCTTAAATATGTTACTTCTCAAACTTTCACAAGCACTTGGTCTTCACCAGTTCCTAAACTGGCGAGGACTCATATTGACAAATCCGATTGTACACGAAAAGATCATATATGATCAATGTATTTTTGATGTCTATTTTTACATGCTGACACATAGCAGCAGCGCGTTCTTTGTGAAAGGCGCTACGGCTAGGTCGTTTAGCAGTAGCGCCTTTTGCTATAGCGCGCTACTGCTAAGCCATTCCATCTCCCCCTCTCCTCTATCCGATCCACCACACTCACACTCACTCGATCTCCCCCTCAACCCCCCATGCCGGTCCTCCCCCGTCGCCCCTCCTCTGATCTGCGCCGCCGTCACCTCCTCCTCCTCGCTGGACTCGGTACCGGCCTCCTCCTCCGTCCTCCCTCTAGTCGCCGCTGGTCGGCCCCTCCTCGCTCCGCCTTCCTCCTCCGTCCTCCCTCCACTCGCCGCTGGCCGGCCCCTCCTCGCTCAGTCTTCCTCCTCCGTCCTACTCTCTTCTCCCTCCTCCCTCCTCCATCCACAACCCCTCCTCCCTACTACATTTTGATTTAGTAGGTTAGTTGATTTAGAACATTTTGATTTAGTTGATTTAGTATGCTAGTTGATTTAGTTGATTTAGAACATTTTGATTTAATTGATTTAGTAGGCTAGTTGATTTAGTTGATTTAGAACATTTTGATTTAGTTGATTTAGTATGCTAGTGGATTTAGTAGACTAGTAGATTTAGTTGATTTAGTATGCACCATTTTATTGTTATTTTTTCTGTACATGGATAGGTAGATGTTTTTGTTTTTTCGTAATAAGTTGTTTTTTGGCAAAATGTAGGTGCCTATTTAGTTAAATTTGCCACTTGTTTTTTTAATCAATTATCTTAGGCAATAGGGGCCAAATGAGATGAAATGTCTTGGTAGGTGGTACCCTTATTTGGTAGATATTTGTGAAAAGTTTTTTGGGCAATAGGTGCCACCGAAATGCTTTGTCCATAAAATTGCTTCTCGCGGAAGAACCAAAAATATCACATGCTACTGTTTTTCTTTCCTGTGAAGTGAATCGTTAATCCTTTGCTCATATTGCTTTAGGAAAATGGCGCCACCTGTCGTGGTTCTAAGACTGACAGTAAAAGAGGGGGGTAGGTATGGAGAGGCAAGATCCTAACTATGGCGAAGTTGTACACATGAGTTTACGAGTTCAGGCCCTTCTCGGAGGAAGTAAGAGCCCTATGCCTCGGAGCCCGAAGGCGGTCGACTGGATTATGCGTGTGAATGTTACAGGGGGTGCGAACCCTTGTCCCAGAGGAGGGGGGTGGCTTATATAGAGTGCGCTAGGACCCCAGCCAGCCCACGTTACAAGAGGTTCAATGTACATAAAGACAAGGCGTTACTGATAACGCCAACATTAAGTGCTATAAATGGCTTTAGAGATTACAGAGTGAACGCCTGACCGTTGCAATGCTGGTCGACTCCTAATCTTCAATAGGTCGAGTGGTTCTTTGTATGGTCGAGTGACCACAGGAAGGATGGATCTCCGAGTGGTTGATCACTCGAGTGGATGGCACTCGACGCCTTGGCAGGGTCCTTCCTGTTGCCCTTTGGGTTTCTTTGCTCCTTTGATAATGGCCCTGGATAGGGTTTATAGGTCAGGCCTATGACCCTACCCCAGGTCTATGTCATCATCAGTAGCCCCCGAATGGATTGAGGTCCGAGTGAAAAAAAGGTTGAAGTTAATCTCACTTTGTGTTTCACAGTTCTCATGCTTGCACGATTGATTGCAGCGTATCCCGGATCTCACGGGATTCGAAATTTTCAGGGAAGCGCGCGGGACGGGACGTGCCGAACTGGACGGGACAGATAAACGTGGACGCCTCGATCTCCGCGCCACCTTTTTCGCCACGTACGACGCGCGCGACTGTTGCGGGATTTGATAAGATCGCCTGGACCCACACGTGAGTCACTCGGAAGCGACCCTTTATAAGGCGACAGGGCCGAGGCATCGGTACTGTTCGCGTCTGTTTCCTCTCTTCCTCCTCTGCTTCTCCACGACATCTAGCTCCTCCGCTCCCGACGCCGCCGCCCCGCCACTATGGTGAAGGATAAGACAGCGGCGCTGGAACGCGCGAAGAAGACGGCGGGGGCGGCGAAGGGTAAGTAGCTGAACCGCGGGTCGTCATCTCGCTCGAAGCTGCCGGCAGGTTGGATCCAAGGCGACTGGATCCAATCTTCGCTTCGGCAGGATGATCTAGACGAGCTGATGGAATCCGGTCTGATCGCTAAAGGCGCGGCGAGGCTGCCGGGGAGTGAGATGGCGCCGCAGCCCCGACCTGGTGAGTGCGTACTACTCGCCACCCACGTCGACCGGTGTTTTTCACTTCCTCCACATGCCTTCTTCAGGGGTTTCTTGAACTTTTTTGGTTCCCAACTCCATCATTTCTCCCCCAATACCATCACATATCTCGCTGCATTTGTATCTATGTGTGAGAACTTTCTGGGATGTCGACCGCATTGGGGTCTGTTCAAGCATATGTTCACCATCCGTTCTCAGTCGGTGAAGAAAACGAATTCTAGTGACGAGAGAACCCATGTCATTCAGATGTGCGGTGGTTTAGGTTTTCAGAAGAGGAAGAGGAGCTCTTTCCCTTCCATGACCCTTCCCGAATCAGTTAGAGGCTGGCAGTCGACCAGATTCTACTGCCAGGACCTCGCAACTCCTGGTCAGTCGACCGGACTTCCCCCCTTCACCTTTGACCGTGCTCAGACTCCTTCTTCACTGAAAGTGACTGCTACTGAGGAAGTGGACACGAACATGCTAGTTGAGAGGGTAGTTCAGCTGATAAATTAGGGTGTCACTGGTATGGACCTGCTGGAGGTATTCCTCAGTCGACGCATTCAGCCGCTTCAGTACCGTGACCATCCCATGTGGATGTACACCGGACCCGGTGATACCGCTCGGGTTCATCCTGAAGAGGTACCGGCCAAGACAGTGGCCATGTGGTTGACGAGCATTACAGGCAACAAGGACAACCCCAGAGGAGCCAGGAGGGTCGTTCCCTTTAGTGACGACAATCCACTTGACAAGGTTCGACTTCTGTGACCGACTGCATTTGAGCACACTTTCCGACTGTTTCCGAACCTGACTAGTTTCCATTCGACTTCCTATCTTGCAAGTTTATACTTTGACGTATTCAATGCCCAATGATGAACAATCTCTGGAGCAGGACCGTGAGGGCGAGGACAGCGCGGAGGAGAGCGGAGAGTGGGAATCTCCGGAGGATGACGACGACGATGACGATGAGAGTGAGGAGTCGGACGAGGATGAGGAGGTCGACTCGCCGCCCCGTACTGAACGTCGATCCAAGCAACACCATGATCCAACGGGTGGGTGCGGTAAGGCTGTGGCCTCGAGCACTCAAGCGCATAAGCACGCTCGGTCTTCAACTCCGGAGCTGGCAGAGAAAGTCACCAAGCAGCCCAAGATCAACCCCGCAATGGCTCGGAAGACTCTGCCAAAGATCAAGATGGCTGTACCTGTCGCCTCTGGGTAAATGTCTTTTCTGTGTTTTTCTTTATACCGACTGATTCCCCTGTTTTGACCGAGTGGATTACAAACTTGTCCAACCCTGCCTCCGCTGCGACTGACATGGATATTGACAAGACTCCAGGGAACGAAGAAACCGATGACGCGGCCACCTCTCGAGCTGGTAAGTCCGCTCGGTCAAAACTTATTTCGCCGATTGAACTGTCGGTCGACTGATTTTCCGTTGTTTTCTCTTTTCGCAGCAGCTCCGCGAGACATCGTCGTGCTTCCCGATGATGGAGAAGAAATGCCTCCGAAGGAGAGGAAGAGGAGAGGCAAAGGCTCGAGCAGGGGAGTGCTTGAAGTTCAAGTCCCTCAGTCGACGCCGGTGCTTGAAGCGGTGGTCGAGCGAACTGAAGATCCAATTCGGACCAACGTTACATTCGCCGACCCGCTGTCAGCTGATCGCCCGTCGGGGTCGACTAATCCAGCTCCTGCTGCCCCAGTGCAAATCCCCGCATCCGACCCAGTGGCTGCTTCAACTGCCTTGGAGTCATCACTCTTTACTGCATACCAAACCCCGGATGACTCGCCAAGTGCTGCTAGGGAGGCTCTTCGCCAGGTGAACCTTGTCATGGAGCAGGTGAAGGTCATACACGAGGCCAGTCAGGTGGCCTACAATGCTAGCACCGCTCTGCAGACCAATGTTAAGATCAGTTATCTCCCGTCTGATCTTATTCCTCGTCTGGCGTCTGATCACCCACTGGGGTGTGTCTGCCTTAAAATTGTATAATTCCGCTTGAGTCGACTAGGATTGAGTCGACTGAATCTTTGAGAAACTGCTTTATTATTAGTAAGATGCCCATGGATGAGCGTTTTGGAACTTTATGTACATCTATCATGAGTTTGCACTTTACGTCTATGCACCCATCGGGTTGTAGTTCTTGCACTGTTGAACCAGTGGGGGCATGCTGAGTGCACCCACTGGGTGTAGTCCTCGAGATCATGGTTGGCTACAGGCAGTCGACTGTGGTTTGAGAGTTTAAATTTTCTCACTCGACCTGGGCAGACCATGCCGAGTGGAGCCTAACCAGTGGGGGCACACTAAGTGCACCCGCTGGGTGTAGTCCCCGAGACCGTGGTCGGCTGCGGGCAGTCGACTATGGTCTGAGAGCAACTTTTTTTTTGCACTCATGCTGGGCAGACCATGCCGAGTGTTGAATCAAACCAGTGGGGGCACGCTGAGTGCACCCACTGGGTGTAGTCCCCGAGACTACCGTTGAATGTTTGATTCGATGGTAGTCTTAGAGTAACTTTCACTGTGACGTTCTTTTGTTTCCGTCGACTGATATAACTTATTTGCTGACTGCAGAAATCTTATGATCTTGGGGCTCAGCTTTCTGTACTGAACAAGCAGCAAATCAGCCTCAATCTTGACCTGCAGCTGGCCCAGAACAACCTCAAGACCGCTTGTGAAGAAGTAACTGCCATGGGAGGTACCCAATCGTCAACCGTCCTTCTTACAGCTTGTATTTTTCCGTGTGTGCTTTAGTCACCTTGAACCGAGTGACTTCACTCGAACAGATGTGCGTAGTGAAAACCGTCAACTTCAAGCTCATCTGAAGAATGTTCTTTCTTTAGAGAAAATGAAGCAGGCTCTGGAGCAGAAGGATCTCGATCTTGCTGCTGCCCAGAAGGAGGCGCGGGAGAAAACGACACTTGCTGACAAAAAGCTAGCTTCAGTCGGTAAGCTGGAAGAAGAGAATTCCACTCTCAAGACCGCTATCTCTAATGCCAACCGGGAGGTCGGGCAACTGAAGAAGGGCAAGCACAAACTGACTGACAAGATTGGAAGCCTCAAGGCCAAGAAGGGCGAGTTAGAATCTTATCTGGGCCAGCTTGCTGCCAAACTGGTCTTAAAGCTTGAAGGTATTGTTGTTTGATTGACTTGTTATTGTCGACTAGGAATTCTTTATCATACTATCGACTCATTATCCACTCGACTTCGCAGAACTTTGCCAAGACTTCGAAGAAGAAACTGGGCAGGTTGAGATCGGTCTCGATCCCATAAACTGTCCAGTAAAGGATGATGTCGCAATGAATGTGCTGCGGATGGAATCTCGCGTGGACAGTGCAATTTCTTATCTTGCCCGTCTGAAGGCGGCGATGACTCGGGTTGATACTGAACTCTGGCCTCAGGCGGAACTGTCTCAAGACCTCGAGTCTCTGATGGCTTGACTGAATTAAATTCCAGACTGAGTGCAAGAATGGAAGAAATCATCTGCTCACTGTGGTGCTGATGTCGCCCTGTCATTAGTTCGAGTGCATTGCAAGGATGTCAATGAGGACAAGCTGGCGGCGCTCAAGGTCGCCAACACCAAAAAGCACACTTTCCAGTCCTTCATGGACAGTTTCCTCGACGCCGCCACTTGTATTGTAGACAGCATAGACCTCGACAGTTTCTGCGATCCCGCCAGTCCTTCTCCTGCCGAGTGATCCGAAAAACTTTAAGCTTCACCTTTATTTGCCTCGGAATGCCAAGTGATTATGTAATCATTAAACTCCTTCGGGCTTGGTGCCCGAGTACTTTAATCCGTGAACCGGAGCCATAGGATTTCTCCGAACTTGGTTTATCTTTGAATATGCTTGTGCTTGTCTTCGAGTGGTACTTGTTCCTTCACTCGGAATAATCTTTGAATGGTGCAGCTCCAAGGTGGAAGGTGACAGTCGACCTGCACTTCGTCATCCTTGCAGATGGGGATGGAGTGTACGTTATACTTGTGGCGCGGCTTCGAGGAGAAGGTAGCAATCGACCTGCACCTCGTCGTCCTTACGGATCGGGATGGAGCGTACGTTATACTTGTGGCACAGCTTCGAGGAGAAGGTAGCAATCGACCTGCACCTCGCCGTCCTTACGGATCAGGACGGAGCGTGTGGCCAAGTCCCCGAGTGAGAAGGTTAGTTCTCACACGGAACATATTTTATACTTAGGCGAGTACTGGACTGCAGCTAAGCCCCCGAGTGGAAGGGTTACTCACCACTCGGTAGGATTTTTCAAACTTAGGCAAGTACTGGACTGCAGCTAAGCCCCCGAGTGGGAGGGTTGCTCACCACTCGGTAGGATTTTTCAAACTTAGGCGAGTACTGGACGGCAGCTAAGCCTCCGACTGGGAGGGTTGCTCACCACTCGGTAGGATTTTTACAAACTTAGGCGAGTACTGGACCGCAGCTAAGCCCCCGAGTGGGAGGGTTGCTCACCACTCAGTAGGATTTTACAAACTTCGGCGAGTACTGGACTGCAGCTAAGCCCCCGAGTGGGAGGGTTGCTCACCACTCGGTAGGATTTTTACAAACTTAGGCGAGTACTGGACTGCAGCTAAGCCCCCGTGTGGGAGGGTTGCTCACCACTCGGTAGGATTTTTTAAACTTAGGCGAGTACTGGACTGCAGCTAAGCCCCCGAGTGGGAGGGTTGCTCACCACTCGGTAGGATTTTTCAAACTTAGGCGAGTACTGGACTGCAGCTAAGCCCCCGAGTGGGAGGGTTGCTCACCACTCGGTGGGATTTTTCAAACTTAGGCGAGTACTGGACTGCAGCTAAGCCCCCGAGTGGGAGGGTTGCTCACCACTCGGTAGGATTTTTCAGACTTAGGCGAGTACTGGACTGCAGCTAAGCCCCCGAGTGAGAGGCTTGCTCACCACTCGGTAGGATTTTTTCAAACTTAGGCGAGTACTGGACTGCAGGTAAGCCCTCGAGTGAGAGGGTTGCTCACCACTCGGTAGGATTTTTCAAACTTAGGCGAAACAGATTCGCAGCTAAGCCCCCGAGCGAGAGGCTTGGTCACCACTCGGTAGGATTTTTCAAACTTAGGTGAAACGAGCCAAGTCACCACTGGGGGATTTTAAACACAAGAACATTCGATAGCAATCATATTTAGATAACTGTAAAAACTCTATCTTTGAAACAAACTAAACAGGTGTTTCTTGTTACATCTCGACAGACCGAGTGTTTAAGTATAAAAGGGGCGGAGCAGCTCCGCATTCCAAGCGCGTGGCTCGTCTTTCTTGTGTTCGACGTTGTGGAGGTGGTACGCTCTGTTGTGAAGTACTTTGGTAATGATGAAGGGACCTTCCCAAGCTGGGGCGAGCTTGTGTGGTTTCTACTGATCCACTCGCAGAACCAAACCCCCCTCCTGAAAGGCCCGACCTCTCATGTTTCTGGCGTGGAATCGATGCAGGTCTTGCTGATAGATGGTCGAGCGGATCAGGGCCATCTCTCTTTCCTCTTCCAGGAGGTCCACTGCATCTTGCCGTGCTTGCTCTGCTTCAGCTTCTGAGAAAAGTTCGACTCGGGGCACATTGTGAAGCAAGTCACTCAGAAGAACATCTTCAGCTTCGTAGACCAAGAAGAATGGAGTTCGGCCAGTCGACCGGTTGGGAGTTGTCCTCAAGCCCCAATGTACTGACGGAAGTTCATCAACCCAGGCGCCTGCCGCATGCTTGAGGTCACGCATCAACCAAAGTTTGAGACCTTTGAGAATCAATCCGTTTGCTCTTTCGACTTGTCCATTCGACTGGGGATGGGCGACTGAAGCATAGTCGACTGGAGTGCCTTGAGAAGCGCAAAAAGCTCTGAACTCATCAGAATCGAAGTTTGACCCATTGTCAGTGATGATGCTGTGCGGCACACCATATCTGAATGTCAACTCTCTGATAAAGCTGACGGCAGTACTGGCTTCAAGGTTTTTGATAGGTTTGGCTTCAATCCACTTGGTGAACTTGTCGACTGCCACGAGCACATGAGTGAAGCCACTCCTGCCAGTCCTCAGAGGTCCAACCATATCTAATCCCCAGACAGCAAAAGGCCAGACGAGTGGAATGGTCTTTAGAGCAGATGCAGGCTTGTGAGACATGTTGGAGTAGAACTGGCACCCTTCACATTTGTGTACTATTTCCTTTCCCAATTCATTCGCTCGCGGCCAATAAAATCCTGCTCGGTATGCCTTGGCCACGATGGTCCGAGAGGACGCATGGTGACCACAGGTCCCCGAGTGGATGTCGTTGAGGATCACTCGACCTTCTTCAGGTGTTATGCACTTCTGGCAGACTCCAGTCACACTTTCCCTGAACAACTGCCCTTTTATCACTGTAAAGGCTTTGGATCGACGGGCGATTTGACGAGCCTCTTCTTCATCCTCTGGGAGTTCCTTCCTAAGAATGTACGTGATGTACGGCACTGTCCAGTCGGGAGTGATGACCAAAACTTCCATGATAAAGTCGACCACGGCTGGGACTTCGACTTCAGTCGGATCGGTGGCACTCTTTGGTTGTGGGGGCTCTTCAGTGAAAGGATCTTCTTGAACTGAAGGTGTATGGATATGTTCCAGAAACACGTTGCTGGGAATGGCTTCTCTCTTGGAACCTATCTTCGCCAAATCATCAACTGCTTGATTTTTCAGTCGGGGTATATGATGGAGCTCTAACCCCTCAAACCTCTTTTCTAGCTATCTCACTGCATTGCAGTAACCTGTCATAGCTGAGCTTCTTACATACCACTCCTTCATCACTTGATTAACCACTAAATGTGAGTCGCCGTAGACCATGAGGCGACGAACGCCGAGTGAAATGGCCATACGCAACCCATACAAGAGTGCTTCGTACTCGGCTTCATTGTTGGAAGAATCAAAGTGAATCTGGAGGACGTAACTGAGCTTATCTCCTCGGGGGGATACCAATACCACCCCAGCACCGGAACCATTCAACATCTTGGAGCCATCGAAGAACATGGTCTAATGCTCCAAGTGAACTTGGGTCGGTAATTGCTGCTCAATCCACTCGGCAAGGAAATCAGCTATTGCTTGGGACTTGATAGCTTTCTTTGCCTCAAACTTGATATCTAATGGAAGGAGTTCAATCGCCCACTTCGCCACTCGACCAGTTGCATCTCTATTTGCTTAGGATTTCAGATAATGGTGCGTCGCTGACGACTGTAATGGAGTGATCTGAGAAATAATGTGCAACCTTCTTCATGGTCATGTAGATTCCATAGACAAGCTTCTGATAATGGGGATATCTCTGCTTGGATGGAGTCAAAACTTCCAAAAGATAGTATACTGGGCGTTGAACTTTATAAGCTTTTCCTTCTTCTTCTCGCTCGACCATGAGTACTGTACTGACAACTTGTCCAGTGGTTGCAATATAAAGCAGTAAAGGCTCTTTGCTGATTGGGGAAGCAAGCACCGGCTGGGTGCAAAGCAGGGCTTTGAGCTCAACAAACGCTGCGTCAGCTTCATCAGTCCACTCGAACTTGTCAAACTTCTTCATCAGTCGGTAAAGAGGCAAGGTCTTTTCACCAAGACGAGAAATGGATCGACTCAAGGCGGCCAAACACCCGGTGAGCTTCTGAACATCATGTACGCGCACGGGGCGCTTCATTCGGAGGATGGTACCAACTTTCTCTGGATTTGCGTCGATCCCACGTTCGGAAACGAGGAAACCGAGTAACTTCCCACCTGGGACTCCGAATGTGCACTTCAACGGGTTTAACTTGATATCATACCTTCTCAGGTTGGCGAAGGTTTCAGCGAGGTCAGTCAGCAGGTCGGAACCTTTGCGTGACTTGACCACAATATCATCCATATATGCTTCCACATTCCGATTGATTTGAGTGAGCATGCACTTCTGAATCATCCTCATGAATGTGGCTCCGGCGTTCTTGAGGCCGAACAGCATGGTGACATAACAAAAGCACCCGAATGGAGTGATGAAAGCTGTTTTTATCTCATCGGGCCCATACAGTCGGATCTGATGGTACCCGGAATAGGCGTCTAGAAAAGACAGTCGCTCACACCCCGCAGTCGAGTCGACGATCTGGTCCATGCGCGGGAGACGAAAGTGATCTTTCGGGCAGGTCCGATTGATATGCCTGAAGTCAATGCACATGCGAAGTGAGTCGTCCTTCTTGGGGACCATGACAACATTGGCAAGCCACTCAGAGTGATAAATATCTCGGATGAACTCAGCTGCTAGGAGCCGAGCCACTTCTTCACCAATTGCTTTTCTCTTCTGCACGGCGGACCATCAAAGATGTTCTTTGACTGGTTTTGCTTTTGGGTCGACTCGCAAACGGTGCTCAGCCAGTCCCCTGGGTACACCCGGCATGTCAGAAGGTTTCCATGCAAAGATGTCCCAGTTCTCACGGAGGAACTGGATGAGCGCTTCTTCCTATTTGCTGTCGAGTGTAGTTGAGATATGAGCCGGAGCAGCATTGGGATCGGTCGGGTGAATATGAATCGGCTTCGTTTCACCGGTCGACTGAAATGCAGAGTCTATAGCAGGCTTCTTGGCTCGCATTAAATCACTCGGATCTGCGTTCTTCTGGTACTCTTGCAATTCAACTACTGCCATTTGTGCATCAGCAATTTTGGACCCCTTCTGAAAGCATTCCTCTGCCTTCTGCCGATTGCCAGTGATAGTGATCACTTCTCTGGGACCGGGCATCTTCAATTTGAGATACACGTAACATGGTCGAGCCATAAAACGTGCATAAGCAGGTCTGCCCAGAATAGCGTGATAAGCACTGTGGAAATCCACAACTTCAAATGTCAACTTCTCTTTGCGGTAATTCTTCTTAATCGCCGAAAACCACGTCAAGGGCGATCTGACCGAGCGACTGAGCCTTCTTGCCAGGTATAACACCATGGAAACTCATATTGCTTTCACTAAGCTTGGACATCGGAATGCCCATTTGTTTGAAGGTTTCAGCATAAAGGATATTCAGGCCACTGCCACCGTCCATTAGCACTTTGGTCAGTCAAGTGCCTTCTACCACAGGGTCGACCACCAACGCCTGCCTCCCAGGGGTGGCTATACGTGCTGGGTGATCAGACTGATTGAATGTAATGGCAGTCTGAGACCACTTCAGATAACTGGGTGTTGCCGGAGCAACCATGTTCACTTCTCTGTTGATAACTTTCAGTCGACTCTTGCTCTCGACATCAGCAAAAATCATCAGAGTGGAATTGATGTTAGGAAAACCATCATCATCTTCCTCCTTATCCTCACTCTTGTCCGACCCTTTCTCCTTGTCACTAGGCTGTTTCTCACGGAACTGCTGGATCAGGAGTCGACACAGTTGAGTGGTATGTTTGGGGTAAATGAAATTACCCACCTCATCTTTCTTGGTGTGGATGTGACACGGTAAATCCAACACATCATTTCTAGCTTGATCCTTTACTTTCTTGGGGGTCCAGGGCCCTATGGGCTTCCCCTTGAACTTTCCTTGAGTCACAGCTAAGGCTTCACCAGGAGCAGCTGGTTCGGCTTTACGCTTCTGCTTCCGAGTGGAAGTACCACCGGCGTCCTGGCCAACTGGTTTGCCCTTCCCACTGCGGAGTCGATCCTCTTCTTCTCCGTTAGCGTACCGAGTGGCTATTTCCATCATCCGGGTCAAAGACATATCTCCTGTCCGCCCGAATTTCAAGACTAGCTCCCGATACTTCACGCCTTCCTTGAAGGCACACACTGCTTGATGCTCAAACACATTTTCCACTGTATGATGCAAAGTAGTCCATCTCTGAATGAAATCTCTCAAAGTTTCATTCGGCTTCTGTACGCAATGCTGTAACTCTGTGAGCCCTGCTGGTCGTTTGCAAGTTCCTTGAAAGGTTCTAACAAACACTCGGGCGAACTCCTCCCAGCTGTATATACTGCCAGGTGCCAGCTGAGTCAACCATGCTCTGGCTGATCCCTCCAACATCAAAGGAAGGTGTTTCATGGCTACGTCATCATTTCCACCACCAATCTGCACAGCCACTCGATAATCCTCTAGCCAAGTATCAGGCTTGGACTCACCAGTGAACTTGCTGACTCCAGTCGCCAACCTGAAGTTTGGAGGAATCACCGCAGCTCTGATGGCTCTGCTGAAACACTCGGGGCCTGAAACATGAACTCTGCTGCCAGTCGGTTGATCCCTGTTACGGCCCTCTCGGTGCGCTCTGTTCCTGTCCACCAGACCTTGAACAAGAATTGATCTTGCATCAAAGCCTGGCTCTCTGGGGTCGACTAGACCTCTGCGCTCGCCACTGTGAGGGCGTGTGTCATCAGGTTGCCGAGGCACATTCGATCCACTCCTCGGAGGAGGTGTGGGCACGCGACGACGGTTGTCACGACCGAGCCGGTGATCATACTGCTCATAGTTTTTGTGCCGATCTTGCCGGGATTCACGTCCCTCACGCCCCGGGGGCGATCTTGGGCTGTGGGCCGACCGAACTGTGTCCGCCCTCACAGACCTGCTGTGAATTCTATTCCGTGACTGCGATACTGCTGTATTCTGCTCTCCCGCTGCCTGGAGTAAAGCCCGAATCTGCAGCAAACCTCGGCCAGCCTCCGACTGGGAGGGCTGAATCGACTTCGCTATACGGGCTGCAGCAGTTAGATTTTCAATCGGCGTGCGGTATACCTGCGGTGGAGGTGGAAAAAGCTGCCGTCGACTGGAATCAAGGATCCGCTGCCAAGCGCGCTCGTCGAGAGCCCGCTGGAGGTTATCCAATCGAGTGCGTTCAGCCAGGTTGGCCAAGTGCACCTCCTCCAAGGCCCGAGCCTCGGGGGTCTCCCCAACGATGGGAGTGTGAAGTGCATCCACATTGCAGCGGCGAAGCTCTTCCCTCTGCTGCGAAGAAAGTGGCTCGGGGCGGTACTCTTCGTTAGCATGCGACGGATCGCCGTTGCCATCACCGCCGTCGTCGCGGGGGAAGCCAGGAGGACTGCGTGGTCCGTTGACCATCAAGACTTCTACCGCGGGATCGCTGCTGTCGCACTCGGATGCGGTCTCTACGAAGCCAGTCGACAGGTCGAACATGCCGTAGAGAGTTTCAACGGGCTCGATTGCCGCGACTTGCCATGGTATCATCATTTCACCCACATAGCATGTGCAAAAGAGTAGAGAGGGTTACTGCAAAAACTGGACGCACTTCGTGTACAAACTGGACAATCTCTTTCGGAGTATCCGGGTTTCGGACGATAACTCATCTGTTATACGGGCACTTCATTTTTTCAAACTTATTTGAACCCCAGACTTTTTTTGCGTCCCGTATGCACCATTCAAAGCGACGCCATCAATTTTCAACACTTTCTGACAGCATTTGCTATTTTTCAGGCATTTACAGATTTGTTTAGAGAGCTAAATGACCATGAAATTGAAAATCACTACAAAAATGAACTCTGAAAATGTTGAAACTTGGCATGGTATCATCATTTCACCCACATAGCATGTGCAAAAGAGTAGAGAGGGTTACGACAAAAACTGGACGCACTTCGTGTACAAACTGGACAATCTCTTTTGGAGTATCAGGGTTTCGGACGAGAACTCATCTGTTACACGGGCACTTCATTTTTTAACTTATTTGAACTCCAGACTTTTCTTGCGTTCCGTATGGACCATTCAAAGCGACGTCATCAATTTTTAGCACTTTAGGACATCATTTGCTATTTTTCAGTCATTTACCGATTTGTTTAGAGAGCTAAATGACCGTGAAATTGAAAATCACTACAAAATGAACTTCGAAAATGTTGAAACTTGGCATGGTAGCATCATTTCACCCACATAGCATGTGAAAAAGAGTAGAGAGGGTTACGGCAAAAACAAGACGCACTTCGTGTACAAACTGGACAATCTCTTTCGGAGTATCAGGTTTTCGGACGAGAACTCATCTGTTACATGGACACTTCATTTTTTAAAATTATTTGAACTCCAGACTTTTTTTGCGTTCCGTATGCACCATTCAAAGCGACGTCATCAATTTTCAACACTTTCTGACATCATTTGCTATTTTTCAGTCATTTACCGATTTGTTTAGAGAGCTAAATGACCGTGAAATTGAAAATCACTACAAAATGAACTCTGAAAATGTTGAAACTTGGCATGGTATCATCATTTCACCCACACAGCATGTGCAAAAGAGTAGAGAGGGTTACGGCAAAAACTGGACGCACTTCGTGTACAAACTGGACAATCTCTTTCGGAGTATCAGGGTTTCGGACGAGAACTCATCTGTTACACGGGCACTTCATTTTTTTAAACTTATTTGAACTCCAGACTTTTCTTGCGTTCCGTATGGACCATTCAAAGCGACATCATCAAGTTTTATCACTTTAGGACATCATTTGCTATTTTTCAGTCATTTACCGATTTGTTTAGAGAGCTAAATGACCGTGAAATTGAAAATCAGTACAAAATGAACTCTGAAAATGTTGAAACTTGGCATGGTATCCTCATTTCACCCACATAGCATGTGGAAAAGAGTAGAGAGGGTTACGGCAAAAACTGGACGCACTTCGTGTACAAACTGGACAATCTCTTTCGGAGTATCAGGGTTTCGTGCGAGAACTCATCTGTTACATGGGCACTTCATTTTTTAAACTTATTTGAACTCCAAACTTTTTTTGCGTTCCGTATGCACCATTCAAAGCGACTTCATCAATTTTCAACACTTTCTGACATCATTTGCTATTTTCAGTCATTTACCGATTTGTTTAGAGAGCTAAATGACCGTTGAAATTGAAAATCACTACAAAATGAACCCTGAAAATGTTGAAACTTGGCATGGTATCATCATTTCACCCACATAGCATGTGCAAAAGAGTAGAGAGGGTTACGGCAAAAATTGGACGCACTTCGTGTACAAACTGGACAATCTCTTTCGGAGTATCATGGTTTCGGACCAGAACTCATCTGTTATACGGGCACTTCATTTTTTAAAACTTATTTGAACTCCAGAATTTTTTTGCGTTCCGTATGCACCATTCAAAGCGACGCCATCAATTTTCAACACTTTCTGACAGCATTTGCTATTTTTCAGTCATTTACAGATTTGTTTAGAGAGCTAAATGACCGTGAAATTGAAAATCACTACAAAATGAACTCTGAAAATGTCGAAACTTGGCATGGTATGATCATTTCACCCACATAGCATGTGCAAAAGAGTAGAGAGGGTTACGACAAAAACTGGACGCACGTCGTGTTCAAACTGGACAATCTCTTTCGGAATATAAGGGTTTCGGACGAGAACTCATCTGTTACACGGGCACTTCATTTTTTTAAACTTATTTGAACTCCAGACTTTTTTGGCGTTCCGTATGCACCATTCAAAGCAACGTCATCAATTTTCAACACTTTCTGACATCATTTTCTATTTTTCAGTCATTTACCGATTTGTTTAGAGAGCTAAATGACCGTGAAATTGAAAATCACTACAAAATGAACTCTGAAAATGTTGAAACTTGGCATGTATCATCATTTCACCCACATAGCATGTGCAAAAGAGTAGAGAGGGTTACGGCAAAAACTTGACGCACTTCGTGTACAAACTGGACAATCTATTTCGGAGTATCAGGGTTTCGGACGAGAACTCATCTGTTACACGGGCATTTCATATTTTTAAACTTATTTGAACTCCAGACTTTTCTTGCATTCCGTATGGACCATACAAAGCGACGTCATCAAGTTTTATCACTTTAGGACATCATTTGCTATTCTTCAGTCATTTACCGATTTGTTTAGAGACCTAAATGACCGTGAAATTGAAAATCAGTACAAAATGAACTCTGAAAATGTTTAAACGTGGAATGGTATCTTCATTTCACCCACATAGCATGTGGAAAAGAGTAGAGAGGGTTACGGCAAAAACTGGACGCACTTCGTGTACAAACTGGACAATCTCTTTCGGAGTATCAGGGTTTCGGACGAGAACTCATCTGTTACACGGGCACTTCATTTTTTTGAACTTATTTGAACTCCAGACTTTTCTTGCGTTCCGTATGGACCATTCAAAGCGACGTCATCAATTTTTAACACTTTAGGACATCATTTGCTATTTTTCAGTCATTTACCAATTTGTTTAGAGAGCTAATATAAATGACCGTGAAATTGAAAATCACTACAAAATGAACTCTGAAAATGTTGAAACTTGGCATGGTATCATCATTTCACCCACATAGCATGTGAAAAAGAGTAGAGAGGGTTACGGCAAAAACTAGACGCACTTCGTGTACAAACTGGACAATCTCTTTCGGAGTATCAGGGTTTCGGATGAGAACTCATCTGTTACATGGACACTTTATTTTTTTAAAATTATTTGAACTCCAGACTTTTTTTGCGTTCCGTATGCGCCATTCAAAGCGACGTCATCAATTTTCAACACTTTCTGACATCATTTGCTATTTTTCAGTCATTTACCGATTTGTTTAGAGAGCTAAATGACCGTGAAATTGAAAATCACTACAAAATGAACTCTGAAAATGTTGAAACTTGGCATGGTATCATCATTTCACCCACATAGCATGTGCAAAAGAGTAGAGAGGGTTACGGCAAAAACTGGACGCACTTCGTGTACAAACTGGACAATCTCTTTCGGAGCATCAGGGTTTCGGACGATAACTCATCTGTTATACGGGCACTTCATTTTTTAAAGGAACTCCAAACTATTTTTGTGTTCCGTATGCACCATTCAAAGCGACGTCATCAATTTTCAACACTTTCTGATAGCATTTGCTATTTTCAGTCATTTACAGATTTGTTTAGAGAGCTAAATGACCGTGAAATTGAAAATCACTACAAAATGAACTCTGAAAATGTTGAAACTTGGCATGGTATGATCATTTCACCCACATAGCATGTGCAAAAGAGTAGAGAGAGTTACGGCAAAAACTGGACGCATTTCGTGTACATACTGGACAATCTCTTTCGGAGTATCAGGGTTACGGACGAGAACTCATCTGTTACACGGGCACTTCATTTTTTTAAACGTAATTGAACTCCAGACGTTTCTTGCGTTCCATATGGACCATTCAAAGCGATGTCATCAATTTTTAACACTTTAGGACATCATTTGCTATTTTTCAGTCATTTACCGATTTGTTTAGAAAGCTAAATGACCGTTAAATTGAAAATCACTACAAAATGGACTCTGAAAATGTTGAAATTTAGCATGGTATCATCATTTCACCCAAGAGCATGTGAAAAAGAGTAGAGATGGTTACGGCAAAAACTGGACGCACTTCGTGTATAAACTGGACAATTTATTTCGGAGTATCAGGGTTTCGGACGAGAACTCATCTGTTACACGGGCACTTCATTTTTTTAAACTCATCTGTTACACGGGCACTTTATTTTTTTAACTTATTTACCGATTTTTTTTAAACTGGACGCACTTCGTGTACAAACTGGACGTGTTCCGTATGCACCATTCAAAGAAACTAATTACAGCAAAAAGAAACTACTCCGAAATAAATAAAAGAAAATACTATATAAAAAATATATTTGCACGCTACCCTGTGGGCCTGCTCGGCCTTGGGCGTGGATATGCAGGCCCATAAGGCCAGGCAGGCTCACAGGGCAGCGTGCAAAGTTAGGCCCAGAAGCCTACTTTAGAGAGAAGCTCGAAAGAGCAGCCGCGGCTGGGTTTATAAACCACTGCGGCTGCCCTTCGCTCGGCGAGGTGGGACTAAACTTTGTGCACCGCGGGTGGCAGCGCAACCCCTTAATGGGGGGTCCTTTGGTACTGGTTGGAGCCAAGAACCGGTACTAAAGGGGGCTGCTTCCCGCCCTTTAACCTGGCAAAAATTGGCCTTTAGTACCGGTTGGTGGCTCCAACCGGTACTAAAGGCCCCTCCTATATATATGGCACTTACGAAAATTCAGTTTTATCGACCATCACTTTTCTTCAACTGCTTCGCGCGACATCATCGCCGCCGCCGCCGCGCCGTCGACTACCACTTCTTCTGTGTCTCGCCCTCGCCGCCCCCGCCGCGCGTCGTCGCCCCCGCCAGTCGTCGTCGCCGTCCCCTTCATCGCCGTCTCGCGCCGTCGCCCCCGGCCCGCTGCCCGTCATCGCCGTCCCCGTCGCCGCCGGCCCGCCGCCCTGTACGTCGCCGTCTCGCGCCGTCGCACCCGGCCCGCCGCCCGTCGCGCCGTCCCCGCCGCCCGTACGCCGTCGCCCGGCTCGTACACACACACATACACACACATACACACACATACACACACAGAGAGACACACACACACACATTTTTTTTACTTATTTTCTGTTTTCAGTTGTTTAGACTAATGCATGTCAAATTGTTAATTAGATGATCGAATTAGATGAATTACGTAGATAAGAATGTTAGAATGTTAATGTTAGATGAATTAGATAGGCTAGTTGAATTAATATAATTAACTAGTTTATTTTTAGTAAATGCTTAGTTGAACTAGTCGAATTAATAGAACTAGTTTATTTTAGTAAGAAAATTTAGGTATATGAGATTTGATGATCTAATTAAAATATTACTATATATAGCTACTTTATATATTTTAGTACGAAAATTAATAGAACTAGTTTATTTTTAGTAAATTCTTAGTTGAATTTGTTGAATTAATAGAACTAGTTTATTTTTAGTAAGAAAATTTAGGTATCTGAGATTTGATGATCTAATTAGAATATTACTATATAGAACTAGCTACTTTATTTTAGTAAGAAAATTAATAAACTAGTTTATTTTTTGTAAATGCTTAGTTGAATTAGTTGAATTAATAGAACTAGTTGAATTAATAGAAGTAGTTGAATTAATAGAACTAGTTAGAGTTTAATATTTCACCTATATGAACATAGGAAATGTCGTCTGACGACGGAAAATATTTCATTATGTGCGAATACTGTGAAGACCAGCGCGGCCTGTGCGACAGAAATTTTCTTGTTGATGATAGGCGCTTCAGCATCAAGCTGAATGAGACCTTCGAAGTGGATACAGTAAGTCACAACGACAAGTCTTTTTTCATAATTAAGCATGACTTATGCTTCATTGCTTCAACTTATAATTTTAAATTTTCACTATTCTACTAGGGCATCCCCTGCCATGCAAGAATTTTCGTCTTGGATAAGATAGGTTTCAGTGCTATGAAAACTATGGAGGTAAAGAGAGTTTACCTGAAGACCGAGCATGGTTATACTTTCAACGTCAAATTATACAATGCAGACACATACACGTATTTTGAATGCAAAACTTGGCAAGCACTATGCAAGGCTTATGCATTTGAGCCTGATATGGTCATCACTTTTGATATTCGTCCGGAAGATGATATTGAAGGTAATAGAGACATCTGGGTCGATGTGCAGACGCCTCCAGTTCTACCATTATGCGAGTTTCTCAACCATATTTATGTCTTCGATATTGTTTATTCAAAAATAGTTGACAACTAATTTCTATTGACAGCTTATTTCCATTCAAGCAAACATGTCCGGCGCTTGGTAGACAGGACCGTCCACTGTCCCCGGGCTGAACTAAACTGCGAGGAGATAAGTCATTATGTTTCATGGCTTGAGGATCTTGATGCTGTCAAGAGAAATTATTTTCCTGAATTTGAAAATCTTAGTACTCAAAACGTGCGACCAATAGTGATCGTATTGAACTACGGTCACATGTATTTAGGAAAGATGGTAAGATTTTTACTATTAGTCCTCAGTGCATCTTTTGCATACATTATTTTTCAAGCTAAACTTTCATTGCTAAGTATATTAATTACTATACAATGTTCTTCAACAGGGACTCCCGATGACAGTTGTGCCTCAGTGGATCGAGACTAAAGGTCGCATATCAATTGTTAGCTTATGGCCATGATATCCTACATTGCACATGAGTGCATTCAGGATTTCTAAAAGTGAGGAATGCTTAATAGTGGAAGATTGGAGCAAAATTGTTAATGATCGCAGAGAAGTACTAGGGGGAAGCAATCAGAAGCGCAACCCACGATTAGGAGACAGGTTCATCTGCATGCTCCAATATGATTAATCAGGAGAGCTATACATGTTCTATGCTATTTTACTTGAGAGAGAGCAGCAGGAGAGATTTAGCTAGTTCATGCTCTTAGTACTTGTCCTCTCATGTCCATGTTCTTCGTCCTGAACTTAATCTCAAAGAGTGATTTGCTTTTGTGGTGTTATGAACGCTTATAATATCATGACCATGTTGAACTCGATGATATCTTTGCTTCTGGTACAAGTGAATGTTTCTTCTTTAAGCTAGTGTTGGTGGTGATTAGATAGCGGTAATGACTATGATGATTAACTAGTGGTGATGACGACTATGATGAATTTTAGCTAGCTAGTATATACTGTTGTTGGTGATGATATGATGCAAGAGTTTTTATATTAATATGATGATGATGATGATGAGTTATTATCATTTATGAAAGAAACCGCATATTAGTTTCAACTGGATGGATCCTAGCTAAGTGATTAAGTATATGCCATATATATCCATATTACTTGATCACCTAATTAAGTGATCAAGTAATATGGATATGGCATATACTTGATCACTTAGCTATAGGATCCACATGCGCATCCAGTCGAAACTAATCTGCGGTACTTTCACCTAATGATATAACAACTCATTATAATGTAAAACAATCACTAAATTAAATTGAAAACACAAAATTAAAGGAAAAATAAAAAATAAAACCAAAACACCCCCAAACATTTAGTACCGGTTGGTGTTACCAACCGGTACTAATGTCCTACACGCACCCGGGTATGGCTCGTGCCACGTGGTGGTACGTTAGCGCCGGCTCGTGCCGAACCGGTACTAAAGGGGGGGACCTTTAGTCCCCACCCTTTAGTGCCGGTTACCGGCACTAAAGGCCATTACGAACCGGGACTAAAGCCTGGTTCTGCGCTAGTGTCCATAGTAGTAGCGCGGGTACAGACCTCGCTACTACTAACAGTTAGCTGTAGCGCCTTATTGGTAGCGCGGCTGCCCGCGCTGCTGATAGCCTCAAAACCCGCGCTACTACTAGGGTTTTCCCTAGTAGTGTACGTTTAGCGATCTTCAAGGTTATGAAGATGCACTCCCTCTCTCTCTCGTTGCTAGCATCTCCTAGATTGATCTTGGTGACAGGTAGGAAAGTTTTGAATTATTACTACGTTTCCCAACACTTGTTGGGATATAATTTAGATAAAATGGCCGATATTTTGACCGACTAACTAAAAATTAGAAGACAAAAAATCCTACAACTTGTACCAGACGACCACCTCGTATATGTGGCCGCCCTGCTCCACCGCACCGTCATCACCGTCGGTGCCGTAATTGTCGTTCCTCCAGCAGCGGAAGGGCGCCGGACCGCCAGTGCAACCTTGTCCCGCAACTGCCTGCCGCTCGCAGAGGAGCTGGTTTGCCTCCTTTTGCACAGTACAGAGGGCCCGCTGAGGCGAATGCCGATCATGCCCGCGGACTAGCCACTGGCAATAGCGGAGGAGTCGCTAAGCGACCACTCCTGGCCGATCTTGCCGAGCTCGCTGGCAAGGTGACGGCGGTGCCTTGGCCTTCTCCGTGGTGGTGACAGAGCGGTCGAGGGCCCACGCGACAGCGAAGTCTGCGTTAGTTGCGGACCATTCCGGTGCAGCGTCTGGCTTACCGAACACCGAATGGCATCCGACATGTGCCGGTTGTATCACGTCTGCTGCCTCCACGTGCGCTCCTCCTTTGACAGGATGGCCCCCGATCCTGAGGGACCGCTACCTCCGATGTAGTGGAGGATGTGGCCTCGCGCCTTCATGGTTTGGAGGGGAAGCTCATCCTTGACTCGAGTGTTGCGGCGGGCTGGCAGCGCGTGCCCATCAATGCAGTTGTACCGATTGTGCGCCGGCGGCGACGCTGACTCCTCCTTCACGCGGTGTCCGATCTGGATGTCACGGTTGCACGAGGGGGGGGGGGGGGGGTGCTGGCTCCTCCTTGACACGGCGTCCGACCCTGGTGCGCCGCGGTTGCGCAGGGAAGGCGAGGTCGTCCTTCACCCGTTGGAGTGGGGACACCGGCTCCCGCTTCGCGCGGTAGGGCAACTGGGACGGCGATGATGGCGGCACCGGGCGTATCTCATGGAGCGATCAGTCCATCATGATCTCCATCTGAAGAACGAAGTATTTTTCCGTCTGAGTAGCATCCCATGAGGAGGCGGGCTGCTGCTACGGCGTCTAGTCCTCCTCGTCACAATAGGAGAGGACGATCTCCTTCTTGGTGGAGGAGCCGGCCGGCGAGGATGCCTACGTGCCCAAAGAGTGAGGTCGGCGACCACCTCTTGAGATGTCCACACCATTTTAGGTTACATGTAGATGGTATATGTGAAGGCGCCCTCTGGAACTGGATTTTTTTTCATCACACTTTCATTTAGTATGAAACAGCGATAGAGCAACAAAGCTGCATCAAGGCATAAGTAAGAAAGAACAAAGAGCAAAATTTCTCCTCCAACACGGTTATTTAGATGACATTTGGCTAGGGTAAAGAAAATAGAGGGGTGCATGTGGATCGTCATATATAAGAAATCAATAAAAACAAGATATTTGTTTTTGTGATAAGTTGTAGATCAGGTACAAATTCATAAATATAAATTATAGTTAATTAATCTTGTTATACATCTTTTATTTTTTATTCTGTGACAACGCACAGTCATTTAGCTAGTTTTAATTTTTGTTCTTCTCACTTGCCCAATTTAGACATTTTATCCCTATTTTGAACTGTCCGCTTGGAGAGTCACAGCTAACCAAGCATATACCCTGATTTACGTTTATCTTGATTGTGCTTCACCTTTGTATAGTGAAGCAACTAAATGGCAGAAGGACGCAGTCAACTGTTTCCGAAAGTCAAATAGATTGCTCAGCGAATAATGTGTCTGTTTAGCCGTCTCTTTGTGAGTGAGGTGGCAGGTACTTTGCAGACAGCAACCGCCTAGACTGATGTACTTGCCCCAGGGGCCATCAATCGGTAGTCCGATCCTAGCTAGGGCGGTCCGTTCGGAAGTGAAATAAAGCATGACAGCTGATGCCACCAACCCGACCCACCCGTGCAACCTGAAAAGCTCGATTGGCGGACAAGATCGGTTGGCGTGGTAGTTCTTTTTGTTCGGATTCTATGCGTTCTTCGGCACCAAATCTGATCTGTTTAAATTAACTGGTGGACATATCTTGTTTCGGGAATAATCCCACACACACGGGCTAACACTAGTAGAAAACATGGCTTTGGTTTTGCTAAACCAGAGCAACAGTCCCGGTCGACTTACGAACCGGGACTGATGCAAGCATCAATCCCGGTTCGAGCGGCCAGGACGCTGGTCGGGCCTCGGCGGACACCAGTCCCAGTTCGTCTGGGACCTTTTAGTCTCGGTTTCAGCCATCAACCGGGACTAAAGGACCTGGCTCCATGCACAACCCCTTTAGTTCCGATTGGTGTCCGAAACCAGGACTAAAGGCATGTCTTCACTCCCGGTTCTAGACACCAACCGAGACTAAAATTTTTCCTATATATATGCTCGTCCCCACTCGCACACTCCTTTGTTTTTTGGCCGGCCAGCGTGTGCAGGTGTGTGCTACTCTCTGTTCTCACCTTCTATGCACATGTGGTGTTCGATGAAATGCCTGAGCCACACTAAAGCTTTCTCTCCTCTCCAAGCTCGACCTCCAAGCTTCATTTTGCCCACGATTTGTCTAGGTTTGGCGGTGCACCAACTATCCAAGTGTTCTAAAAAGATTAGCAACTTCATCCTCATCTCTGACTACTAGTTTAGCTCATTTCAAAACTCTTGAAGTAGTGTGGTTTGTAAGTTTTGGTGGAGGAGTGTGCGTGTGAGTTTATTGATTTAAATGCACAATTTGAGCTCAAATTAACTTTTTAGTTTGCACATGTGTAGGGTGCCGTCCCGTCCCCGTCCCCGTCGTCCTCACCCCCGTCGATCGCCTGCGCCGATCTCGTCGCCAGCACCACTGTGGTAAGCCTCTTGTTCTTAATTATCTTTTTTTAGAGAAAACATTTCCGACTTGTATGATTTATATAGCAACTTGTATAATTTTCTTGTATTATTGTTTGTAATTATAGTGCCATGATTTTGGTATCCGCCCCCGTCGGCTCTTGTCCGGCCTATGGTTCAGATGTGGTATATTATCTTTTATAGTAACTATATGTTTCATTTAGTGTTGATGACAGTTATGCCGACCAACTTGACATAGATATTTTTATCTAGGAGGTATGTGAACCAGAAATTCCAAACGACCCTCTTGTCGAGAGGTTAAATTTAGTTGAAAAAGAAAAAAAAATATTTAAAAGAAAAGTTGAAAAGAATTGAAGAAGAGAAGATGAAATTGGAGTTGCATGTTGCCAATGTCATCGATAATCACAAGATCAAGGTGGATGCAATGCGCTTGAAGATTAGGAATATTACGACATTGATAAAGAGCCTTGGTATCATTATGTTGTTTGATCAATTGTTACCTTAGTTGCCATTTTGATCACATTTGTTGTTTAATTTAAATGTTTTACATAGTTGTATGTTGTTTTATGATAATTATATATGATCTTTATGTATCTATTTTTGCAGTAATAACATTTGATCACTACTGTACTTTGGTTTTAATGTGACGATGAACTTGCATTAATTTGGTCATTTCTCTATTCTTGATGTTCTGTAATGGTTTTTGATATACTTAATTACATAATACAGATGAACCACCAATGAATGTACGGTGACCGACGCACTTCGGAGTACATTACGGGTCTGCGTAGGTTTTATGTACTGTCCATGTGTTCACTATGGGAATACGAAGAATTACTCATCCTCGAAAACCCTTCACGTCCACCTGCTTGAGAAGGGATTCATGCCCCACTATTATGTTTGGACCAAGCACGGACAAAGAGGGGTTGTGATGGAAGACAATGAAGAAGAAGGGGACGATGACAACTATCCGCATGCTATGTTCCCTGAATACGGTGATACTACAATGGGGGAAGCTGAAGATCAAGAGGCACCAGATGTGCCCGATGATGATCTTCGCCGGGTCATTGTTGATGCACAGAGAGGATGCGAAAATGAAAGGGAGAAGTTGAAGTTCGATCACATGTTAGAGGATCACAAAAAACGGTTGTACCCAAGTTGCAAAGATGGCAACACAAAGCTCGGTACCACAATGGAATTGCTGCAATTGAAGGCAAAGAATGGTGTATCTGACAAGGGATTTGGTTCGCTACTGATAATAGTGAAGAAGAAGCTTCCAAAGGATAACGAATTGCCTGACAGTATGTATGAGGCAAAGAAGGTTTTCTGCCCTCTAGGTTTAGAGGTGCAGAAGATACATGCATGCCCTAATGTCTGTATCCTCTACCGCGGTGAGGAGTACGGCAATTTGAACGCATGCCCGGTATGTGGTGCATTGCGGTATAAGATCAGACGAGATGACCCTGGTGATGTTGAGGGCGAGCGCCCCAGGAAGACGGTTCCTGCCATGGTGATGTGGTATGCTCCGATAATACCATGGTTGAAACGTTTGTTCAGAAACAATGAGCATGACAAGTTATTGCGATGGCACAAGGAAGACCGTAAGAAAGATTGGATGTTGAGAGTACCCGCTGACGGGTCGCAGTGGAGAAAAATTGAGAGACAGTGGCGGGACTCTGCAGGTGACGCAAGGAATGTATGGTTTGGTTTAAGTGCATATGGCATTAATCCTTTTGGGGAGCAGAGAAACAATCATAGCACTTGGCATGCGACTCTACGTATCTATAACCTTCCTCCTTGGTTGTGCATGAAGCAGAAGTTGATTATGATGCCAGTCCTCATCCAAGGCCGGAAGCAACCCGGCATTGACATTGATGTGTACCTAAGGCCATTAGTTGAAGAACTTTTATAGCTGTGGGTCAAAAAAGGTGCACTTCCATGGGATGAGCACAAACAGGAGGAATTTAACCTATGAGCGTTGTTGTCTGTAACCATCAATGATTAGCCTTCTCTAAGTAACCTTTCAGGACAGACAAACAAGGGATACAACGCATGCGTGCACTATTTAGATCAGACTGAAAGTATATATTTGGACAAATGCAAGAGAATGTGTACCTGGGACATCGTCGATTTCTTCCGGCCAAGCATGCCATAAGAAAGAAAGGCAAGCATTTCAAAGGTGAGGCAGATCACCAAAAGAAGCCCATCCTCCGTACTGGTGATGGTATACTTGACATGGTCAATGATTTACAAATAATCTTTGGAAAGGGTCATGGCGGACAATCTGTTCCGAATGACGCTAAGGGACATGCACCCATGTGAAAGAACAAATCTATATTTTGGGACCTACCCTATTGGAAAGACCTAGAGGTACGCTCTGCAATCAACGTGATGCACGTGACGAAGAAAGTTTGTGTGAACCTGCTAGGCTTCTTGGGCGTGTACGGGAAGACAAAAGATACACCGAAGGCACAAGAGGACCAGCAACGTGTCAATGAAAAAGACGCATGGATCCAAAGCGGTATCAAGGTCCTGCCAGCTACACTCTTACAAAAGCAGAGAAGGAAATCTTTTTTGAATGTCTGCTCCGTATCAAGGTCCTGTCTAGCTTCTCGTCGAATATAAAGGGAATAATAAATATGGCAGAGAAAAAAATTCCAGAACCTAAAGTCTCATGACTTCCACTTGATTATGACGCAATTGCTTCCGGTTGCATTGAGGGGGCTTCTACCAGAAAATGTTCGATTAGCCATTGTGAAGCTATGTGCATTCCTCAATGCAATTTCTCAGAAGTTAATCGATCCAATGTCTTGTCAGTTTGGAGTTGGTGTTCCCACCATCCTTCGTCAACATTATGACGCATGTCCTAGTTCAGCTAGTCGAAGAGATTGTCATTCTAGGTCTTGTATTTCTACACAATATGTTCCCCTTTGAGAGGTTCATGGGAGTCTTAAAGAAATATGTCTGTTACCGTGCTAGGCCAGAAAGAAGCATCTCTAATGGCCATGAAACAGAGGAGGTCATTGGGTTTTGTGTTGACTTTATTCCTTACCTTAAGCCAATTGGTGTCCCTCAATCGCGGTATGAGGGGAGAATTTTTTTGGGCGCAAGCACACTACACAGTTCTATATAATTCCACCTTGGTGGCCCCGTATATCAATGAACACAAGAATATTGGATGCTCCAAACACCTGGAGCAGTCTGACGACTGGATTACCGATGAACACATTGGGACTTTCGGCGGTTGGTTGCAAACTTATCTCATGCATATCAAAATTGTTGAAGATGAGCTATACTTGTTCGCCAGGACACCATCTTCGACTGTATTTACTTACCAAGGGTACAAGATAAATGGGAATACATTTCACACGATCGCCCAAGATAAAAAGAGCACAAACCGAAACAGTGGTGTCTTCTTTGATGCAACAAACACCAATAGGGCAAAGGATACATATTATGGTTACATAGAGGAGATATGGGAACTTGACAACGGATGTGAATTTAAGATCTCTTTTTCGGTGCAAATGGATCAGTATGATAGGAGGCGGGGTACAAGTAGACCCGCAGTACGGAATGACAATAGTGGATCTCAACAATCTTGGGTAGACAAACAAACCATTCGTCTTTGCCAATGAGGTGGCGCATGTTTTCTATGTGAAGGACATGTCTACCCAACCGAGAAAAAGAAAAGGTAAGGAAGCGAATACATCATACGATGAGCCAAAGCGCCACACAGTTCTTTCAGGGAAAAGAAACATCGTGGGTGTGGAGGACAAGACAGACATGTCAAAAGATTATGAAAAGTTTCATGAAATTCCTCCCTTCACATTGAAGACTGACCCAAGCATCCTGTTAAATGATGAAGATTATACATGGTTATGGCGCAATAAGCAAGGGACACACACGAAGAAAAAGTGAAGATTATCCATGGTTATTCATTGTGATAGATGAGTTTTCTTCCGAAACCCTGATACTTTGAAAGAGATTGTCCAGTTTGTACACGAAGTGCATCCAGTTTTTTCCGTAACCGTCTCTACTCTTTAGCACATGCTATGTGGGTGAAATTATGATACCATGCCAAGTTTCAACCTTTTCAAAGTTCATTGGTAGTGCTTCTCAATTTCAGGTTCATTTAGCTCAAGAACATCATTAGATGCATGAAAAATAGCAAATGAAGTCAGAAAATTGTTGAAAATTGATGATGTCTCTTTGAATGATGCATATTGAACGCACAAAAAGTCTGGAGTTAAAATAACTTAAAAATATAAAATCCCTTTGTAACAGATTAGTTTTCATCTGAAACCCTGATACTTCGAAAGAGATTGTCCAGTTTGTACACGAAGTGGATCTAGTTTTTGGCGTAACCCTCTCATCTTTTTAGCACATGCTATGTGGGTGATATTATGATACCATGCCATGTTTCAACCTTTTCAGAGTTCATTTGTAGTGCTTTTCAACTTTAGGGTCATTTAGCTCAAAAAAATCATTAAATGCATGAAAAATAGCAAATGAAGTCAGAAAAGGGTTGAAAATTGATGATGTGGCTTTGAATGTTGCATATTGAATGTAGAAAAAGTCTGGAGTTAAAATAAGTTAGAAAAATGAAATCCCTTTTGTAATAGACGAGTTTTCGTCCGAAACCCTGATACTTCAAAAGAGATTGTCCAGTTTGTACACGAAGTGCATATAGTTTTTGTTGTAACCCTCTCAACATTATGGCACATGCTATGTGGGTGAGATTATGATACCATGCCAAGTTTAAACCTTTTCAGAGTTCATTTGTAGTGCTTTTCAACTTCAGGGTTATTTAGCTCAAAGAATGAACTAATAGCAAAAAGAATGAACGAAAAAGCTTTTATAAAACTCTAATAGAAAAAGAATGAACTAAAAAGAATCAATTAAAATATTTTTTTATGATCAACTAAAACAAAACTATAATATTTTTCAATAGCAAAAAGATTCAACTAAAAAGCTTTTATAAAACTCTAGCTATGATCAAAACAATATTAACATAAAATTATATAAAATTTATGCAATTAAAATTATCAAAGTATTTTTTTGTTAAAAACTTTAATACTAAAAAGCTTTTATAAAACTCTAATAGCAAAAGGAATCAACTAAAAAGAATCAATAAAAATAAAATTTATGCAACTAAAATTATATAACTAAATTATACAAAATTATGCAACTAAAATTATATAAAATTTATGCAACTAAAATTATATAACTAAAACTAACATATGCAAAAAAATATAATCAATTTAAAAGCTTTTATAAACACAAAGAATATAAAAACAATAATCAATAGCAAAAAGAATCAATTAAAAAGCTTTTATAAACCTGTAGTTATGATCAAAATATAATTTTGCAAAAAGTGACATAAAAAATAAAAAATGCCGCCTACTAGGCCACCACAACCTGCATACGACTAGAAATCCATCTAGTGATGGGCCAGGATGCAGGCCCGCAGGGGAAGCAAGCCCAACATGAGAGAGGTAGGTTAGGCATGTATTACGGGCATTAGAGAGGAGCTCGACAGGTGTGTCGCAGGAGCGCTTATAAACCACTTTGAGCTCCTCTCAACTAGCGATGTGGGACTAAACTTTCGACACCACGGTGCCAACCTTTAGTCCCAGTTGGTGGCTGCAACAGGGACTAAAGGCCCTCATTTAGCCCCGGTGCGAGCCATAACAGGGACTAAAGGCATGCGCTTCCCGCCCTTTGGGCTGCTGAAAATGACCTTTAGTCCCGGTTGTTTGCACGCACCGGGGCTAAAGGGGGGCCTTTAGTACCTGTTGCAACCATCAACGGGGACTAAAGGGGGGCTATATAAACTGGACTTAGAAAAATTCTCAAACTCCCCATCCAGTTCTTCGACATCTCCTCCTCTCCCCATACGGCGTCGATGACCAACTCGACGCCGCCACGCTGCCGGACCGGGCAGTCCCCTCCCCGAGCCCTACCCGAATGCCGTCCCCACTCTCCTCGCTGCTCCCTGTCTCGACGTCGTTGCCGCGCCCCTGCCCCATCATCGCTCGCTCATCGCTGCGCTCCCCCGAGCCCATTCCTCATCGCCGGCGTCAAGTCCATCGCCGCACCCCCCAGTGAGCTCCCCCATCCTCTCGAGCTCTGCCCTCTGACCATAATCTGAATTAGTTCTAGAGGTCCTTGAACGTATCAGTTCTAGATGTTCTAGATGTCCTTGAACATAATCTGAATTGGTTCTAGATGTCTTTGAACATAATCTGAATTAGTTCTAGATGTTCTAGATGTCCTATAACATAATCTGAATTATTTCTGGATGTTCTAGATGTCCTTGAAGATAATCTGAGATGACCTAAGAAAATAACATTGTTTCTTTTACAAATTACTGTTGGAGAAATGAAAAACTAACATATCTGTTCTAGATGTCCTTGAACAAACCAACTAATGGTATGACTTATTGACATATATGTAGACACTGATTTCACTTTCTTGCAATTAATTGATAAGTTCGCAAAAGAGTATATGAATAAGAAAAAAAATTAACCTGAATGTGATGACCTGCAAAAGAGTAGATCGTTGTGAATCTTGTGCGGAGGAGAAAGTCATTGATAAGTTAGCACGAGGAAAATGAATTTGTAACATATAGAGAAAACAAATCAATTGGCAGGAAGCACATCTGAAAATAAAAAACATGAGTAAATGTAGGTTGCTCAAAATAAAAGAAACATTTGTACTTGCTAGATTCATCTCATTACCCCTGCTTTTATGGAGTATATTTAGTTGTATTACATATTTACAAAATAAACTATTTGCAAATGTTGATGGTTTGGTTGTGTTTCCTTTCACATCAAATGCTCTTGCTGGATCTAATGATAAAGATCCATTCTTCTTGCCAACCCAGCATGCATGCCTGCTTACAAAGTTTTGGTGGTTCATGTCAAACTAATGCATGATGTTGATTCAAGGGTTGGTGATCAAATTCTTGATATATACATGCCATGTGGAACAGACAAGGCCTTCGATGAAATTTTTATTCATATAAATTATGTCTTTAGAGTTTATTTAGAGTTCATTTCGATGTTCATTGTGATGTATGAAAACTTGATCAATTTTCTGTATTGTGGATTAATGGTATTGTGGATGTTAAGTGATCTTAATGGTATTGTGGATGTTAATGGACAGAAAAACAAATCAAAGAACAATTTCTTTTTCATTAGAGAGTTCATTTTGTATCCATCTTGTGTATAAAGCTTGTATTCATCTTGTCGCTAAAATATAACCCTGATAACTCTGATTTTGAGGCATAAAAACATGAGAGAAGGGGTCGTTAAAACATATCCCCGATAACTTCAACATGAGGAGAAACCAGAGTTCATCATTAAACTCCAATAGCGGATGGCTCCTCCCACCTCTCTCCTCCCACCTCTTGCCCCCCACCTGCTCCCTACCAACAATGGCGGTCTCTAGGTTCCTTCCTCATGATGGAGGGTCTTCTGCATTGGGACTTTGCCCCTGGCCTTACCCTTGCGGATCAGGTGAGGAGAAAATTTGGTTCTACGGTTCATTTCTCTCCCTCCCGTGACGCCAAGGAATTATTTTTGGTGGCCACGTTTTCCTCAGCCTCCTCCCCTCTCACGGTTGATTCTGTTGGGGTTGCCCTCCAATGTTGTCTTGGCGGTTCTTGTGTTGGTTTTAAAGTGGTGCATATTCATCATCGGGCGTTCAGATTCTCGGTTGCAAACAACAAAGTTGGTCGTTTCATATATGGCCTCAAGGATCGCATTTGGCCTGATTTTATTTGCCATTTTCATCTGTTTAATGGTCGGTTTGTTCGGTACTCACATCTGCTCAGCTCATGGCACGCTGATGAGGAACTAACTGATATCTCGGCCAGAAAACCTATTGCGGTACGTTCTAAGCTGCCTTCATTGGAGCATGGTGCTGGTCTAAGTTCGTCCTCTCTGCGTGAGTTGAGTAAGTTTGATTTAGTGCCTTTGTCCAAGATGGCCTTTTCTAATTCGCATCATCACGAAGCCTCGACAT
The DNA here is from genome assembly GCF_018294505.1 of Triticum aestivum. NCBI lineage: Eukaryota > Viridiplantae > Streptophyta > Magnoliopsida > Poales > Poaceae > Triticum > Triticum aestivum. The sequence continues at coordinate 1,225,325 of NC_057796.1, read as the reverse complement.
CGGCCTTGGCTCATGATCAAAATCAAGTTTTGCATGATCCCTTGCTCAATTCTCTTACTATTGGAAAGGTTCAATTAGCCATTAATGCTCAGGAGAATATTTCGGCCCCTGACTATCGTACCAATTTAATGCTTCATTATCAACGGTTGGAGGAAATTGAAAATTCCACGCCTCCCGCATACCTTATTTTGGGAAGCTTTAAATGTCCTATCAGAGCGGATTATCCTACGCCACCTCAATGTTTCCTTGCTTCGGCTTTCAAATATGCGCCACCTTGCCAAGAATGGCCTCCTATATTATCGGCCCAACATAAAGTGGATCTGGCCCAAGCGAGCTATAACGAGCAGGAGATTTCTTCATTATCCGCAAATTGGGCTAATCTCTGTGCTAGATGCCTTCAATGGGGTCATAAACAGATCTCTTGTTGTGCTAGATTGATTTGCTTTTATTGTTCAGCACCTGATCACAAGGCGATTTATTGCCCTCTACGACTAGCTTGTCAGTCTAATTTGGAACCCAAATCTTGTGTCATTGGAAATAAGCCCAATCTGGCTGACTTTATTGCCCCACCTACTCATTTTCGGAAGCCGCGGCCGCCCTCATCTGGCTCTGTCCGATGTTCTTTCTGTGGTGGATATGGACACGAGGTGAGCTCCTGCTTCAAGCAGCGGTCTTTGCAGCGTTGGCGCTGGGTCGCGAAACATAAGTCGCATACAAAATATACCCCTCACGCTCCAAATTCCACCTCGATTCCTCAAACGACGTCGCCAAGTCCTGTCCTTTCTCCATCACCAGTCCTTCCACCCTCCTCCTCTCTGGTCATCATGGCGAACTATCCAGTCAACCCGGTGCCATTCCTGCCGCCGGGCTTCGCCGTCGAACCATGCCCGGCGAACCGCATCGTCCGCGGCGGGATGGTGGTTGGCCTTATCCCGCCACTCAACCATGATTATTGGGCGATTGCGGAGGCGAGCCAGTATGTTCCCCTCCACCGTCGTGCGGCCATCCGCCAGGAGGTCCAAGCTCTGCTCCAGGAAGCTCAGATCTTCACTACTGAGGTCAGCGATCATCCTTTAGGCATTGGGATATTTGGTTTTGTCGAATCTTTCCTCCGTGATACTGCTGTGGCCACGCCTCTTGAGCTTGAAGATGAAGATCTCCTCATCACTTTTGTGCCACATAATGAAGCGGTTTGGTTAATGTATTTTGGGTTTCCATATGATTACCAGACTGACTATTACATTAATAAGTCACTTGGGGGTTTTGGATCTCTCATCTCCTGGTATAACCCACGCCAAGATCGCCGGTTCATGCTGATTAAAGCTCAAGTGATTCATCTTCGTCTCATTCCCAAAAGTTTCGTCGTCTAGCAGTTAGGAGGCGCTAGAGATTGCTGGACAGTTCAGATAACTATTCTGCGTAGTAATGACTAGAATGCGCTGCTGCCTGAAGTTCCACCTGCTGGTGAAGAGCCCCCGCCGCCTGATGGCAACCCTCACCCGCAGTTTGGCCCAGATCTCACTGCTGAACAGCTCTATCAACAGCAAGTTCATAACTGGTTGGTCCAAAATGCAGCCCCCAATGAAGCACCTGCCCCTCCAGTCCAGAATGAGCGTTGGGGTGCTTGGCCTGAAGCTCCTGCTCCGCCTGCTCCTCCCGTGGTTATGCCTCCGCACTTGATGAACTACCAAGCTTGGCTCAATGCTCAGGGGCTCACCTTTCAGGCTGGTATCACTCCGGAGAACAACCTTGTTGATAATGCCGCTGATGCTTGGAATGATTCCATTACTGTCTCGGACGACTCTAGCGCGGATGCTTCGGATTTTGCCTTGATCATCATGGAGAACCAGCTGGTCATCCCCTCAGTGCAACCCGACCTGGTTACTGTCACTGTTGATGTGCATCATCAGGTGATTCGTTTTGGACTGTCGACCCAAGGTTCCAGCCTGCTGGAACTTCTGCTTACTGAACCTATTCCTCGTCAGCAACTAAATGCTGCTATCTTCTTGGCTTTACGCCCCATGCTGGCCACTATGGGACCATGGAGCCAGAGATATGGTCTGAGACAGGATTGCTTTCATGTGGAAATTCAGGTTTCTGAATTGGAGGATGGACTTCAGTTTGTTTCTGTTCCTCATTCAAACAATCTGCCTGCTCCTTCTTCGCAGGTCATCATTCAGGAGATACCTGACAATGAGCCAGCATCACTCATGCCGCCTGACGCTGCCTCAGATGCTTTGGCTGTCTTAACCGCTGCTGATGCTCAGGATACAGTCACGTCTGCTATGTCTGAAACTGCTGATGTTATGCCTGAATCTGCATCTGAATATATTATGTCTAAATCTGAATCCGCTCTGCACAGTCTGCCTCCAGTTTCTGATCAGATCCCAGTTGATCCCGTTGCTGCTGATGATGTTGATACTATGACAAGTATCATTGAACCTCAAGCTTCTAATGCCCCGCTGCCTCCTTCCAGGGCCCGCAAGGGTAAAGATCCTGCTCCCATTGACACTTCTTCGCTCAGACGTAGCACTCATTCCAACAAGTATGACGGGTTTCGAGTCAAAGTCCACGATGAATCTCGCCCTTCAAAGTCCAAGGTGAAACCTAAGGTGGTGCCAACTATGCTGCCTCGTGTTGCTGCATCTGAAAGTAAGGAGATGGAGTTCGAGCTGCCACCTCCTACACCCATCACCACCATGCAGAACATTGGCACACAACTTTGTGCCATCCCTGCTGAAGAACTTACTGAAGATATGCTTAGTGAAGGTGAAGATGGAGCTTCTTCGGCCTCCTCTCCCTAGTTCCTCTACCTTTGGTTAGGTCATGGTTCTTTTGCATAATTGGAACGTTCTTTGCTGGAACGTCCGTGGTCTAAACTCACCCGAAAAACATTTAGCGCTTTCAAACGCGATCAACTCTTCTGGTTGCACCGTTATTTGTCTGCAGGAGTCTAAAATGCAGCATTTCGATGCCTCTGTGCTTAAAATCCTTTGTCCTAAGCGATTTGATTCTTTTTCTTTCGTTCCGGCGAGTGGTGCATCTGGTGGTATTATCACGATTTGGTGTAGTCACGTTTTCGATGGCACGGTATTTTTGTCTGAACAATTTGCGCTCAGGGTGGAATTTTCTTCCAAACAATCGGCTATGCGGTGGAAACTAGTTAATATTTACGGACCTTGCCAGGGAGATCAACGTACTTCTTTTACTAATTGGCTCTTCGATTTGGATATCCCCTCTACTGAGGATTGGCTCTTGCTCGGAGATTTTAAGTATATTCGTTCGCCGGAAAATCGCAACAAACCTGGAGGTGATGTAAATGACATGTTTACTTTCAATGATTTCATCCGAGAGCAATGCCTTACTGAACTACCCATTAAAGGTCGTAATTTTACTTGGTCGAATATGCAACAGACCCCCCTCCTTGAACCGCTCGATTGGTTCTTCACATCACTGAATTGGACGGCCACATTCCCTAACACTCTTGTGATGCCCCTCGGACGGCCTGTTTCTGACCATACTCCATGCTATGTCTCCATTCAAACCTCCATTCCGAAAAGTAGACTGTTTAGGTTTGAAACCTTTTGGATTGCACATCCGGGCTTCTTCGACGTTGTCACACAAGCTTGGAACAAGCCTATCAAGCATGGGAGAAATCTTAATGCGGCAGCTAGCTTGTGTCAAAAGCTTAAGAATCTTCAACATGCTCTCAGCCGTTGGAGTAAAAGTATTTCTCGTCTGAAAATTGCCATTGAAAATACAAACAAAGCCCTACTGGAGATCGATAATATAGCTGATAAGCGCTCATTGACAATACCTGAGGGGAATTTCCAGCGCATCCTTAAGAACCATTTACTTCGCCTCCTACAATACCAGAAAGAGTACTGGAAAAAACGTTGCACCATTCGTTGGATCAAATTCGGGGATGAAAATTCCAAATTCTTTCAAGCCATCGTCACTGAAAGGTACAGGAAAAACTGTATTTCAAGTCTGAAATCTGAGGATGGTATTAGTTTTGATGATCACGCGAGCAAGGAGTCCATCTTGTTTGAGGCTTTTAAAAAACGTTTGGGCACAACCACGGTTCCGCAAATGAAATTCAATCTTTCAAACATGCTTCGCTCTCAGGTTGACTTCGATAGCCTTACTGTTCCATTCACGCATGAAGAAATTGACGCTGCGATCAATGAAATGCCGTCGGATCGGGCCCCTGGCCCAGATGGCTTCAATGGTGCATTCTTGAAAGTTTGTTGGCCCATAATCAAGCTGGACTTTTATAGGCTATGTGAGGAGTTCCATCAGGGGACGCTAAACCTTGAAAGCCTCAACTACGGGTACATCACTTTGATCCCCAAATCTAGAGCTCCGGAATCTGTCAATGATTTTCGCCCAATCACCTTACTGAATTGCTGCCTTAAGTTAATCACCAAAATTCTAGCCAATAGATTGCAGCGTGTGATTCTGAGAATTGTTCATATAAACCAATATATGGGTTCTTAAAAGGACGTTCGATCCACGACTGTCTTGCATGGGCCTTTGAGTATATACACCAATGCCAAGCTTCGAAACGCGAAATCGTTCTCCTTAAACTGGACTTCGCTAAAGCGTTTGATACGGTTGAGCATGCGGCCATCATTCAGATCATGAAGAGCATGGGGTTCAACGATCGATGGATTTCTTGGTTCCAATGCATTTCCTCTTCTGGCAAATCTTCGGTGCTGCTCAACGGTGTACCGGGGAGACAATTCTGGTGCAAGTGTGGGGTTAGGGAGGGAGACCCTCTCTCCCCTCTCATCTTTGTTCTAGCAGCAGACCTTCTTCAAACTGCAATTAATGCTGCCCTCGCCGATAATCTTTTGCAATTGCCTATCCCCTCAGCCAAGCCACCTAATTACCCGGTCATTCAGTACGCAGATGACACGATAATTCTCTTGCCAGCATGTTTGCATCAAGCGAGACGTTTGAAAAAAATTCTCACAGACTATGCTGATTCTGTGGGTCTCCACATCAATTTCTCCAAATCTACTTTGATCCCTATAAATACCCCTGCTGACAAATGTGGTGATATTGCAAATATCTTTGGCTGTACCACTGCTAAGATGCCGTTCACATACCTTGGTCTCCCCCTTGGTACTACGAAACCCTCTATCTCAGACATGACCCCTGGATCTGCAAAGCCAAGTGCAAGATCACGGCCGCCATGTCGCTCATGTCTTACGCTGGCAAATTGGCTCTGATGAATTCGCTTGTCACGTCCCTGGCTATCTATCCCATGGGTGTTCTCCGTCTCCCTAGAAAAATTATTGAACAATTGGACAAGATACGGCGACATTGCCTATGGATCAAGAAAACGGATGATGGTGACAAGTGTAACTCTTTGGCTGCATGGGACATGGTTTGTCGCCCTAAGGAGAAAGGTGGTCTGGGCGTTCTCAATCTCAAATTCCAAAATGATGCCTTGCTGCTGAAACTTCTACACAAATTCTACAATCACCTGGACATCCCTTGGGTTAGTTTGATTTGGAAAACCTATTACGTGGCCACTATACCGCATGCTTCCCCACCCTGTGGCTCTCATTGGTGGCAGGAGCTGATCAAGCTCATGCCCACGTACCGAGGTGTGACCAAGATCCAAATTCGTAGTGGAGAGACGGCCCTCTTTTGGAAAGATGTCTGGTGTAATCACATCCTCGAGGAGCAATTCCCTAGGGCTTTCTCCTATACCTTAGGAGAAGATGCATCGGTTTGCAATATGCTTACTGTACCCGAAATCGGTGAAGCCTTTCATCTACCTCTCTCAACTCAAGCCCATGATGAACTTAGAAGGATCCAAAGTGTGGTCTCCTCCACTGAACTATCGGATGAGAGAGATATTTGGACATGCACCTGGGGCTCGTCCACATTCAAAACCACGGCGTCCTACAAATTTTGTTTCCGAGAGCTTCAGGTCCACGAGGCGTTTCATTGGCTTTGGAAAGCTAAAAGTGTCCCCAAGATCAAAGTTTTTGGTTGGTTTCTTCTGGTGGATCGTCTCAACACTCGCAATATGCTCAGCAGAAGACACTATAACATTGGGACCAACCTGGACTGTCTCCTTTGTGGCGAACACGTGGAAGAAACCCTTGAGCATCTCTTCTTTCGCTGCACGTTTATCACACGATGCTGGCTCAAGCTCAATATCACCTGGCCTGCTACTGGAGATCGGCTACATTTGTTGAAACACCTGAAGACCGGGAATCAACATAAAATGCTCATGGACACCTTCCTAGTTGCTGCGTGGAGTCTGTGGAAGGAAAGGAACAATAATTATTTTCAGCATGTGGCCCCTTCAGTTGACAGTTGGCTAGCCAGGTTTAGAAACCATTTTGCCAACATTGTTCATAGACTCCCTGTAGATAAGAGACACCTCATCTCTGCTATCCTAGCTTCTATCCTCTAACTATATTAACCTACTAGATCTCTGACTGTCCTTTGTAATTGCTTAAGACACCCCCCTCTCTCCTTGTACATTTGTAACATAGTCACTATTTTGGGTCCTTAATATACACATGCAGTAGGACGTGCTCCTACTGTCCAACCTTCAAAAAAAAACTTCAACATGAGGAGGGGGTTCATTAAAACATATCCCGATAACTTCGACATGATGGGGGGTCGCTAAACATAACCCTGATAACTTCGACATAAGGGGGACGTCGGACAGGCATGAGAGAGGCGGTCCGGGAAGTATCCTTTCTCGAATGATAGGACGACTCATCAGACATGAGGGGGGAGGAGTCCTCGGCGGTCGTCTGAAACTGACTGTTATAAAACCTGTCAACTTTGCATGCTCATATGCATACGATTCCTTGTGTGATTAGGTCTATGTTTTCCACTAATCCATCTCTCATGGTTGTATATTGCCATATTGTAATATTTGCAGAAACTATAGACGGAGACTTGGAAAAAGAAGAGTTTTTGGGGGATATAATCCGCGACGGAGCTGATGATGTCACCTTGTCGTTTCTCAACGACACCGATGGTGAGGAAAGAGAGGATGAAGGTTCCAGTTATCCAATGGAGGAGGGAAGAGAGGATGATGGCTCCGATAATCGAATGGAGCAGGAGGGAGGAGATGAATGCTCCGCCGGTGTTGGAGCCTTAACTGTTGAAAAGTCCGGCGAGGTATATATATTGTTTTGTATGTACATATATTAACGCGTCTTTCTTCTTTTAGCCCTCCGGATCAAGCCAAACTTCTATAAGGAGACGAGGCCCGAAGAAAAGGTTGGGTGAGCATGAAAGGTTCATGATCGAAGAAATCGCTGCAGATGGCCAACCGATTGTTCCCAGGGGGACCAAACACAAATTTATATATCAGTGCGGAGTTGTTGTAAGGGACAGCATCCCGATCAGCATCCAAGAAAGGAATAGGAAGAAGGACGCTGCAATTTCTTATATCAACGATAGACAGAAAGGTGAGGTTTGGAACTCGCTCCTGGCAAATTGATACGTCTCCAACGTATCTATAATTTATGAAGTATTTGTGCTGTTATATTATCATTCTTGGATGTTTTATAATCATTTTATAGCTACTTTATAGCATTTTTGGGACTAACCTATTGACATAGTGCCCAGTGCCTGTTGTTGTTTTTTGCTTGTTTTTTACATCGCAGAAAATCAAGACAAAACGGAGTCCGAACGCAGCGAAACTTTTTGGAGATTTTTTATGGACCAAAAGGGCCAGGATGGGTTGAAGAAGTACCGGAGAGGCGGCCCGAGGTGGGCACCAGCCACCGGGGCACGCCAGGGGGCCAGGTGCGCCCAGGTGGCTGGTGCCCCCCTCGGTGGCCTCCCGCACCCCCTCTTCACCCCACAAATCGTCAAATATTCCAAAACCCCCATGTGTAACCCTAGATCAGAAGTTCCGCCGCCGCAAGCCTCTGTAGCCATGAGAGACCAATCTAGACCACGTTCCGGCACCCTGCCGGAGGGGGGAGGGAATCATCTCTAGTGCCCATCTTCATCATCCCGGCGTCTACCCCGATGAGGAAGGAGTAGTCCACCCTCGGGGCTGAGGGTTTGTACCAGTAGCTATGTGTTTAATCTCTCTCTCTCTCTCTCGTGTTCTTGAGATGTCATGATCTTGATGTATCGAGGACTTTGTTAATATAGTTGGATCATATGGTGTTTTCCCCTCTCTATCTTGTTGTGATGAATTTAGTTTTCCCTTTGAGATTTTGTTATTATCGGATTGAATACTTTTATGGATTTGAGAACACTTGATGCACGTCTTGAATATGAATACACATGGTGACAATGGGGTATTATATTGATTCACTTGATATGTGTTTTGGCACTCATCTCGCGGATTCCCGCAGTGACGTTGGGGTAATCTTTCCATAGGGTTTGATGCATGTTCTTGTGATTGTTTCTCTAGTAGAAATCTTGGGGCACTCATTGAAGTCCTTTGTGATAGATTGAGTATTATGAATATGAAATTATTTGGTGTTGTTTTACTATGAACTCTAGGGCTATTTGTGATACTTATAGGGATAGCCCAATAGATCGATCAGAAAGAGTAGCTTTGAGGTGGTTTTGTACCCTACAAACAATTTCTTCTTATGTTCTCCGCTAGATAGGAACTTTGAAGTGATTCTTCATCGCACGTTGAGGGATAGTTATATGATCCAATTATATTAACATTGTTGAGAGATTGCACTAGCGAAAGTACAAACCCTAGGCCTCATTTTTCAAGCATTGCAATACCATTTGTGCTCCATTTTATCACTTGTTACCTCGCTTCTTTTATTTATTCAGATTATGAAATATGTTTCAACCATCCATATTACACTTTTATCACCATCTAATTGCCGAACTAGTGCACCTATAAAATTTGCCATTGTATTGGGTGTGTTGGGGACACAAGAGATTTCGTGTATTTTATTAAAGGGTTGCTTGAGAGAGACCATCTTCATCCGACGCCTCCCACGGATTGATAAACCTTAGGTCATCCACTTGAGGAAAAATTGCTACTATCCTACAAAACTCTGCGCCTGCAGGCCTAACATGAGTCTACAAGAATAAATTTGCAGAGTAGACATCACAAATTTCAGCCTACCGAAAGAGGAGGATCCAAATAACCCAGTTATACAGCAAAAAGTCAAGGACTTTGCTCTTAAGAAGATGGCAGACCAATTCTAGACATGGAAGAAAAGATTGAACGATCAATTTGTCAAGAAAGACGAGACTCCAGATTTCAGCGGTCAATATGCGAAGATAAGAGATCACTGGCCCACATTTGTCGCATACAGGAAATCAGAGGAAGCTAAGAAAAGGTCCACTACAAATAAGAAAAATTCTTCCAAGAAGAGGTTTCACCATGTTACGGGGTCTGGTGGCTGCGATAATGCCTGGACTGAGTGGGATAAAGCTGAGAATGACCTGCTTGAGAAAGGTATCCAGCTAGAGACATTGGACTTTCCGAACGGGAAAGGACTTGGTTCTTCGGTCATGGTGGTTGTCGGTGTCAAAACCGGCGGATCTCGGGTAGGGGGTCCCGAACTGTGCGTCTAAGGCTAATGGTAACTGGAGGCGGGGGACACAATATTTACCCAGGTTTGGGCCCTATCGATGGAGATAATACCCTACTTCCTGCTTGACTGATCTTGATGATATGAGTATTACAAGAGTTGATCTACCACGAGATCGTAGAGGCTAAACCCTAGATGCTAGCCTATGATTATGATTGTTGTATATGATCGATCGACTAGCCTGGCCTCGGTTTATATAATGCACCAGAGGCCTAGGATAACAAGAGTCCTAGCCGAATACGCCGGTGGGGAGGAGTCCTTGTCTTTATCACCAAGTCTTGTGGAATCTTCCATGTATGCGGCAGCTGTCCGAACTGGCCCATGATTATACGGCCATGTGGGTCCTCGGCCCAATCTAACTGGTCGGGGGACGACGTGGTGAGTACCCCTAGTCCAGGACACCGTTAGTAGCCCCCTGAACCGGTCTTCAAGTTGGGGACGCTCCTTGATTCTTCCGCACTGTTCTTCATCTTCGGTCGTCGGTCTTGAAAACTGGTTCAACAAATATGCTCATCTTCGATCTTGAGGATCGCCGAAGTAAATCCGAAGAGTTTACACGTCGGGTATCCGAGGAGCCCCTTTAAGTTCTCGGCCTTTATCAATGCCTTGTTATTTTTACGTCCACCTTGGGTTTGAAGTGTTTCCCATGCGGCTGTGTCCTCTCGCGTCCGAGCTCCAACGCCGGACTGCATTCAAGGTATCATTTGCAGCCAAGCACCAACGCCAGACTACTTCCGAGCTCCAACGCCGGAATGTATCCGAGCTCCAACGCCGGACTGTGTCCAAGCTCCAACGCCGGACTATATCCGAGCTCCAACGCCGGATTATATCCGAGGTGTCATAGATCACCTTGGTTCAAAAAAGTTGAAGGAGTTTAGCTGAGCTTAATGCCGAAAATGCCCTCTATGGAGCCAGCCACTAGCGCCCGAGCTTTATGCCGGACTGCTTCCGAGGTGGTGCACGACCTTGGCCATGGGCTGATTTTTATGAATTTAATTCCGAATTGTGCAATGTAATCTCTGACGAGATGTATAGCCAGTATATGTATATCAGTAACCTTCAAGGTCGTGTTGGCCTAATATCCGGGATGCACCTGAAGGAAAAAATCAAACCGCTGACCCTAGTAGCCCCGAGAATCAGGTCGATTCGTAAAATCAGCCTAAGGATCAATTCCCAGCTCGACAGAATACTTAGGACTAAAAACGCGGTGTGCGAAGTCCTCGAGACTTAGGTTGGGTGCGGCCAACCAACCTGAGGATAATAATCTCCTCGAAAACTATATTGCACTTTAAATTTTCTGCATTGGATTGTTAATGCAGTAGCCCCTGAGGCACTGGTCGGGTGGCAACACCAGATCAGGGGATCGATGTACCCCTTTAATTTTTGTAAATGATAAGCACGAAGCCCAGTAGCCCCCCGAGCCTTAATGTGGGCATGGGTGGCCGAATTAAGTATCGATATCCATAATAAAATCACAAATTATGTGTAATGATTCTATGTATCCAAGTACTTTACATCATTATTGCTCGGATCCGCATTGTACAAAACTTTGTTGACCGACCATCGGCTTCCACCTCCTCGGCCAGAGGCTGAGCAGTGTTTGTCCTACTGTATAAAGCCTTTATGAGGACAAAGATTTACGGAAAACAAGGCAATCCGGCCATACGGTTTTATAAACAAAGGTACGCGGAGAGATATGTTATATTACTTTTTAATGTAAGAAACGTCTTCCAAAGAAAATAGTCCCGCTATCGGTTCCTTTCTTTGGGTTGTCATGCTAAGCATGATCATGAAACCTCAGCTCCGATCAATGTGGGAGCAAAATATTGAGGATTTAGTTCGGGGAAAGTTCCCAAATTCTATGGTATTAATGAACCAAAATTTTCACTTCCGTCGTTGCCGACCAATGTGATCCTTTAAGATTGCTAGCTTTCGGCTTCACCCAGTCCGAGGTACTAACTCGGATGACCCGGTAGTAACAATCACAGAGGTGCTCCCTTTACCGCCTAGCCAAACAATCGGAAACATATGGGTAAGCACAGGAGCCAGGCAACCCAGCTTGGCCAAAATCTTAAGCCAAATTGATGCATATTTATGGCTTTATAACAATGATTACGGAAGGCGACGCTTGTATAATGAATATAAACGCGGATGATATATACTTATTTTGACTCCATTGCGACCGTTTATCAGTTGAAAGTGGCCCATCGTCGGCTTCTACCCCTTTGTAGATACTATGCATGGTGTTTCCGCAATAACAAGACAACCCTTAGCCGATGTCTCGGTGCCCGAAGGCGGTTGTGTTAGCGGCAACGAGGTAATCAGATATCCGGGCTTTATAACTTTCACTTAGTCATAGGAGCTTTAAACTCGGGAAGCTAGCTACGAGCCCCCGGTTAGTGTTCGGCGACATCTGAGGTCAAGCCATAAACACCTTGGCCAATGTTATGAACGGCCCATCATTTAACACAGTCATCGGATCGCTGACCAGTTCGCGCTTATTGTGACAGTCAGTTTTTGGCTTTCTCCACTGAGGTGCTTAACCATGCGAGCTGGAAGCACAATCGCAGTGGTTCTCCCGTTGCACACCTAGCCGAACAAAGCGGAACGTAGGAGGCAAGCACAGGAGCCGGGCAACCCAACTATTGACCGAAGACACAATTCTAAACTGATGCATATATAGCAATATCCAAGATTTTTTTTGCCGAATCCGTAAAGGTATCCGGCGTTGCACTGCGAGACTCATGCTGGAAACACACAAATAGTTTAAAAGTGCCAAAAGCTTGGAAAACCAAAAAAGTCAGTAAAAACATGACGTCCGAACAAGATCAAGTGTTCGGTGCCAATCCGAGAATTGGAAAAAAAATTGTGCTTCTGTCGTGCTTTAACTTGACACATCCGATCTCAAGACTTGAGTCAAAAAAGGAGCGGTAGAAAAGGACTTTGCAACGACCAAGAAGAAAACACATTTACTATAAAACAACTCATATAAATTTAAGAGCCCCCAAGTGACATGGGTAAAAGAATTTTATGTATAACGATTGTATGTACCGAAGTACTTATATCATATATGTGTGTTCACCTAAACTTTATACGCGTCTTAACCGACCGTCGGCTTATCCCTCTTCGGTCAAGGACCGAAAAGTGTTATGTACTCCACCTGTCGAGAATATCGACGGTGTTTCCGATAACCAGGCAATCAGGCCATAAGGCTGTAACAGACAAAGCACGCTCAGAGAACTTATGCTATATTACTGACAATGTGTAAGAAGCATCTTCGAAGAAAATAGTACCCCCACTGATACCTTTCTTCGCTTGCTCATTATTACTATGAGACTTGTGCAATAGATTTTTTGTACTCATGAGTTCCGTTGTGTGCCGAACATTATTGAAAACAGTAAGAGCGCTAGCTGTCGGCTTCACCCAGTCTGAGGTCCGGCTCGGATGACCCGATCGGGACAATCGCAGAGGTGCTCCCTTTACTCCCTAGCCGAACAATCGGGAACGTAGGGGTAAACACAGGAGCGAGGCAACCCAGCTTGCAAATCGCTTAGGTCAATATGGTGCATATTGTGGCGTAATACACGAACAAGGAACGAAGCCGTACAAGTATAATCATATGCAAGAAGAAAAGCTCCATGAAGGATGCCCCCAAATAAAAAGGGTATTTGAGTATGTGTGTCACAAATAAAGTTATGACAAGGAATTTTTTCGCAAACAACTTTTTGCCAAAAAAGTATAATGCTTGGTCGAACCGAACAAAAATGGTAAAACTGAAAGTTTTTGAGCATGAAAGCGACTTAGCTGGTTAATGTGTTCGGCATTGATGACGCGATTCGGGCTTGTGGCGGGACGAAGACGCCCGTTGATCTGTGACAGATCCGACAAGGTTCGCAGTCCTCGGCATGGCCGAGGTCCCAACCCCCAGGCCCGAGGTGTGCGAGCAAGGAGTTCGGCACCCCAGAGTGGTGACCATGTAACGCAGTCAAAATCGATTACCTGCACACATAAAACAGTGCAGTCCAGGAAATAATAATAATAATAATAATAATAATATATATATATATATATATATATAATCCATGCATAATTGCTTTACGCAAAAATAATTTATTCAAAGAGATGTGGCCCGGCGCCGAAGCCAATGTCGATGCAGGGCGTCGGCGTGACGCAGTGAAGGCGTTACAAAGCCTGAATTTGCAGGGCGGTCCGAGTTTCGGATGCGGCGTTCGCCGAACTATGTACGGAAACTGACCGAACCACCACGCGACCTATGTACAGATGATGGAACAAACCAGAGTAATACTTCCTTAAGAAGAATAAACCCAACAAGCAAAAATTGTTAGGATTAATGGCACCTGGTTTATTTGTCGTAGCAGTCCGAAGAAAAGCGACATTCCACTCAAGCCAGACATAGTTCGGCCAATAATCTCCTGACAGGGAGAGAGATTTCAATGAATTTAGCACGTCGCCCAAGGGCGAGTGCTGAAAGATATCCGCGGAGGTAAACTCCATGATCGGTGCCCAATTAGATTCGATAGGCACGGATGTGCGCGGTTCGGAGCCTATGGCCGGAGACGAGTCCGAGGGTCCGATGAAAAAGACCTCATTGGAGGTGAAGTCTGTGTTCGGCTTTACCGCCGATGAGTGTGCGGCCTCCGTGGCGGGGTCCATCCACCCGTCCTCGGATGGCACGATCTGCTCTGGATTAAGAGCCGGGGCACCCGCAGGTGTGATCTCCTGAACACCGTCTGATGGCAGATCTAAGTCATGCTCGTCGTGACTGTTTGGCGCACCTGCCATGGTCTCGAATCCGTCGAAGAACAAGTCTCCGCGGACGTCGGTAGTATAGTTCAAGCTTCCAAACCTGACCCGATGGCCAGGGGCGTAGCTATCGATCTGCTCCAGATGGCCAAGCGAGTTGGCCCGCAGTGTGAAGCCACCAAATACGAAGATCTGTCCGGGGAGGAAAACCTCACCCTGGATCGCGTCGTTGTAGATGATTGAAGGAGCCATCAAGCCTTACTGTGACGACACAGTGGAACTCTCAATGAAAGCACCAATGTCGGTGTCAAAACCGGCGGATCTCGGGTAGGGGGTCCCGAACTGTGCGTCTAAGGCTAATGGTAACAGGCGGCGGGGGACACAATGTTTACCCAGGTTCGGGCCCTCTCGATGGAGGTAATGCCCTACTTCCTGCTTGATTGATCTTGATGATATGAGTATTACAAGAGTTGATCTACCATGAGATCGTAGAGGCTAAACCCTAGAAGCTAGCCGATGATTATGATTGTTGTATATGATCGATCGACGAGCCTGGCCTCGGTTTATATAATGCACCAGAGGCCTAGGATAACAAGAGTCCTAGCCGAATACGCCGGAGGGGAGGAGTCCTTGTCTTGATCACCAAGTCTTGTGGAATCTTCCTTGTATGCGGTAGCTGTCCAAACTGGCCCATGAGTATACGGCCATGGGGGTCCTCGGCCCAATCTAACTGATCAGGACACCGTCAGCGGTACTTTGCACCCAGAAACAGTGAAGTGTGTTTAAACGAAAGCTATTCTTGAAACACCCGTCAAAAAAATTCTGGAAGCAATCAAGGAAGTGAGGAAGGGAGGTTCCATCCCAATAGAGAGAAAGATGAGCTGACAAAGGCCCTCGGGAATCCTAAACACCCTGGACGAACATGAGGCACATGAGGCTTCATTCCATGGAGGGTTGGGTTTCCTGATAGCACTGGTTATAGAACCGGGGGAGATAGAAGAAAGAGGAAGCAGACCGGATATAGTAGTTAGCAGACAGATTAGCGCTACAGGAGTAGAAATTCGAGGCATATACCAGTCAGCGAGCTTCTCAATAGCACGAATATCCTTCTCGAGATACTGCCCACGAAGCTACCCCACCATCTGAGTGAAAAGCAGCATGACTTCCACGGATCTACCCCACCATATCACTGCTCCTCGCTACCCCATGGATGATATCACGGAGAAGGAACCTTGTGAGCTGATTGCGAAATGCATGAACATAGCCTTGAAGGTGGCGGACAGCTATGCCTTACCTTGTGGGCCTGATGCAACTTGGCATTGCACTCTGGTTCTAGTTGGCTATGTTGTTGTCAGGGTGGATGAAGTTAGCCTGGGATTTGAGGGGCTGGACCTTGATTACCCTACAGGTGAAGAGGACACTCATCTGGGAGCTGCCTTAAAGACTACCATTCTATGGAGAAAGGAAAGCATCGTGCTTCCAAAATGGACGCTTTGTCAGCAGGATCAGCTGGAGGAGACCGCCCCTCAGCAGACCACTGA
The DNA here is from genome assembly GCF_018294505.1 of Triticum aestivum. Taxonomy (NCBI): domain Eukaryota; kingdom Viridiplantae; phylum Streptophyta; class Magnoliopsida; order Poales; family Poaceae; genus Triticum; species Triticum aestivum. The sequence goes on along the minus strand of NC_057796.1, from coordinate 1,209,451 downwards.
CAGTACATCAGCTCTATCTCCGCAGCCTCAGCCTTCTCCGCCGCGTCAGCACACTCAGCTGGAGGAGGCCGCCCCTCAGCAGACTCTTGACAATACACCAGCTCTATCTCTGCAGCCGCAACTTTCTCCGCCGCGTTAGAACACTCTGCCGCCTCAGCGACTCCGGCGGAGGAGGCCCCTCAGCAGAATCCTCCGGCTCGGCCAACTCCGCCTCCTCCGCCACGTCAGTTGGCTCCGCATCCTCAGCAATGGCGGAAGAGAGCTGCCGCTGCTCCGGCGGCTAGAAGTACAGCGCCAAAGAAGATATCTAGAGATGTAGATGGTCCAAGTCTCAAGCCTCTTCACAAGAGACCCTACGACAGGACTCCGGAGGAATACCTGGAAATCGTGGCTGCTGAAATGAAACAACATTTTGCACCGAAACATCCACCTCCAAAGGAGAAAACCGACCCGGTTGCAGTGAAGCGCTGTCTGGATGCCCTTAAGCGACCACCACCGCCAGCGCCCCTATCACACTATGACCGCTGTATTGTAAAGACATTTGATGAAGCTAAGTGGTCCGGAAATACTAGCAGTGCTGCAAGAAGAAGTGGGAAAACAAATTCCCTAGCCCGACCAAGAGGAAAAACAATCGTGCCCCCCCGCTCAAGGTGTTAGATGATATTGCTAATACTGATCCGGGGGTACTGGCGGCTAATCCTGGTTTCACTTTTGGTGATTTCTTAAGCAATGATGTACAGTTCAAAACTACTGAGGTAGCCTATAGATACGAGCACACGAAGCCTCTCATCAAACTTGAGCAGTTGAGGAAACTCTCAACGATGATCCGAAGATTCCATGACTGGTACATGGAAACCTACAAGGATGGGACCGACATTATCTATGTGGGAATTAAAGATGAGCACTACTTCAATGGAGTCTCAGCGTTGTACATTGAATTTGAAGAATTCCTTCAGTTATACAATCATGACGCCCTCGACAAAATGCTCATCAGTTCCTATTGTCTGTAAGTATTATTTCTGTAATTAAGTCTCTTGCTCAGCTCGTTCATTGCACGTATAATTAATTATCCTCACTATATTATGCAGATTGAAGATCCTTGAATGCAAAAGAAGACAAATATATGACATTGGGTTTATTCACCCAGGTCAAGTAAATGAATATATGATTTCTAAAATGCTCGTGGATATTATTTCCTTACAACATGACAGAAGGGCAATACAATTTCCTTACAACTTCCGGCGAGTGTTAATTACTAGTTGTCTTGTGCACATTCTGTTTCGCTTACTAGAGGTTAGTTGTAATTGATGACTTATGTGTGTGCATGTTTCACATTATTCTGCTAATCATTCAACTTGACGAGGGAGTTGTAACTATCTTGGACTCGAAACGTACAGACCCTACAAAGTGGGTGACGATGAGTGAAATGCTCCAGAAGTAAGTTCAATCATTATTGCACCATATCGGTAACTTTAGTTCATTTCCTGATATCAAGTAATCATTTCTTTGTCGTGCAGGGTTTGGAAAAAGTTCGCCCGCACCCCTACCAGTAGGGGTGAATGGAAAAAGGAGCTGTGATTTACACACAAAGTAGTACTAGGTAGTTCCGCGCACCTCTCATTAATTCTAGTTTCAATACCATTGTCATGCTTCATTATTATTCTGATTGAACTCTATTCTCGTAAAGTACATCTTGAGGCAGGAAGACAGGAACAATTTATGTGGATAGTTCGTTTGCGAGTGGATTCGCCTGGCGACTTGTGAGAGGGGAAGATCTCTTCGACAATATGAAGTAAGGAAACAATATTCACATTATTATTTTATTACCTTCAATTGTGTTGAGTTTCATTCATGTATATATATGGACCCCGATCTTTAAATTATATCTCTGAGAAGCGGGACCAACTCCTACCAACTAATCGCATCTGAGCAATTCAAGAGGAATTGGCGGCATTCTTCGTTGAGCATGTCATACCTAAAGACGAAGAATAACATCGGGATTTCCTTCTCGATGTTGGTGGATGGATATTAGCTAGTTAGGGATCGCAAAAGATGATATATATTGTATATATGCATGAACGTGTAGTATATGTGGTAGCATCGAATAGATATACGAAATCTTGTTGTTCGACCAAGCATGGAGAAAGAGAGGTCAGTTCTCTCTATATTCATGACGATGTTGTGTAACGGTTCCTTCATTTCTATATGTACGTATTAGCTAGTTGAATGAAGCTCAATAATGTCACCGGCCAAGAACACTAACAGGGCATAAGGAACCAAAGATGACGGACACAAAAATAAAAGGGGAAACCGAATATGAAACCCCTAAACCCTCCAAAACCCCTAAACCCCTCCTTAAAAAAACCATCGCCTGGCTGGTGCTGACGCATGGCAGCCTTTTAGTCCCGGTTGGTATTACCAACCGGGACTGAAGGTCCTCCTGCCCTCGTGCCCCACAGCTTCCACGTGGACCATATTTAGTCGCGGTTCGTAACACAATCGGGACTAAAAGTAGGGAGCTTTAGTCCCGATCGTCTAGTCCTGGTTGCAAAACCGCTACTAAAGGCCCTCTAGAACCGGAACTAATGGCCCTTTTTATACTAGTGTAATTACCGGAGTTTTACAGGGTGACTTCACACTAATTAACCTCTCCCGCCTGATTTTCAGGGGGTGGGGCCCTTCCTCTTCTAATCCCAATCAAAATCTGCCAAATGTGAAAGCCTGTAAACCCTGTAAAAATTTGTCCTCGAATGTAGCATCGCCGCTTGTTTATGGCATCAGTCATAGTCATGACAGCGGCAATATCGTGCTGGCTAGAGCGCCATTGGCCGGCAGACATGCCAGCCTAAGAACTCATCCACTGTTAACGCCGACACACTAGGCAGCGCATGAAAAATGACCATAGTTCATCTCTCACTAAATTTAACTTCTCGACAAGAGGGTCGGTTGCAAATTATGGTTCCCATACCTCCTAGATTAAAATATCTATATGCCAACTTGATGGCCATAATTGTCATAAATGTGAAATGCAACAAATAGTTATAAAAGAGGATTTACCACATGTCAATCATAAAGCGGGCGAGGGCCGACGGGGACGGATATCAAGACCATGGCACTATGTATAACAACAATTATACAAAGTAACAAATTTATTCTAGTAACTATATAAATCATACAATCATACAAGTAACTATATAAATCAAGTACAACATAAAAAAATTAATACCTATTATTAATCTGGATTGTCGGGTTCAATAAATGCTTCGGGATCAATAAATGGATCATCATTATCATTATCAGTAATGACGTGCTCATCATCATCATTAATAAATGCATCATCATGTGGAAGGCCGCCTCTATGTAATCGGTTAAGCATTGACAGGTCATCCGCAGCAGTAACCTCTTCTAGTTCAGGCTCTTCTTGTTCCGCCTGAGGGGTGAAGTCGGGTGCACTGTCGCTATCTACTTCAATGTTCTGGGGTGAAGTAGAGCGGTTCTTGAAACTTTTTTTGGAAAGACGTGTTTCTTGGAAGAATTCTCCTTCATATGTGTCTGGGTTAATGTGAGGATCATAATCATCTTCATTGGCGGGAGGTGGTCTAACACGTGGCGGCACTTCATAAACAACATCCCAACCATTGAGATTAGGATCACTTTGACAGGCCCACGGTAGATAGAAATCTTGGGTTGTCTGTTGAGCCATAATATAGACATCGAGAACATCCAAATGGGTGCTTTGATTGATTTCCACTAGCCCTATATGTTCATGAGTCCTTCTAGTCTCCTTCGGCTGGAACAAATAACATTTGAAGACTACGATGTTTGGTGGGTTTGCACCATAGAATTGAAGTTCATAAATTGCTTCAACTCTTCCATAATACTCGGTATCTCCTTCGCCGATAGTAGAGACACAACAATTTGTAGACTTTAGGTCAGCCATAGATAGCTCTTTGCCATAGGTACGAAAGTGATACCCGTTGATGTCGTATTTGTCAAATGAACGGACCTTATAGTCAAAACCATTAGCGACTTGTCTCAATTCGGCGTCCATAAACTTTGAATTAGCCTACAAGTTTAATACGAAAGGGATTGTTGCATTAGCCACAAATTAGACGAAGAAATGAAATGGTCTAATGGAAATTATCGTTTGTTTGAACCAAGAGATGAAACCAGGATAGTCGCCTCCATGCTTTGCCAGAATCCTTTTGGATCACCGCTCCATACGAGAATTTGGTGACGTATCGACTGTATCAAATTTATCTGGGAATAAGAGCAGTTCAAAGGAATAAGAAGTTGCGAAACAATGTACCGAGAACTTACTCGATGTACGGCCGCACTTCTTTTAGGTTGGTGAAGATATACAACGAAATGGTCTGCCATTCTTCGCAATCCAACGTTAAGGAATTAGAAGCACCGGCTGGTGCCAGATCCCCTTTGAATAGGCTGAGGTTGGATCGACCCTTTTTAGGGTCGCCGGCATTGTACCGAGGCTTCGTATTATGCAAATGACGATTTTCGGCTTCGTAGTGTGCTGTCACGAAGTTTGCCGCATCCTCGGTAATGAATGCCTCGGCCATCGATGCTTCAATTCTACGTTTATTTTTACATTTTGCTCGAAGCGTCTTCTGCATCCTCTCAGTTGCGTTGCACCAACGATTCTGCACACGCCCCCCCCCCCAATCTTGCCTCGGTTGGGAGATGCAAAATCAAGTGCTGCATTGGATTAAAGAAGCCCAGCGGAAATATCTTCCCTAACTTGCAGATCAACTCCGACGCCAACTCTTCCATTTCTTATACCAGGTCAGGCGATAGTTCTTTAGCACAAAGAGCACGGAAGAAATAGCTCAGCTCTGCCAGTACTAGGCATTCATCCTCAGGGATGAAACCACGCAACATCACCGGCATTACCCGCTCAACCCATATGTGCCAATCATGACTCTTGAGACAAAATATCTTCAATTTTTCAAGACTCGCTCCCCTCTTTAGATTCGCTACATACCCATCGGGGAACATCAACTACATTTTCACCCATAGCTCGCCTTCCAAGATTGAACCATGCCTTTGGCTTTGTCCAGTTCTTCTTTTCTTTCGGTGGTTGCATGTTTTGTAACGGTCTATGACATAGCGCCTCCCGATCGACTCTTGCCTTAGGATTATCCTTTGACTTCCCAACTATGCCAAACAATGTACCAAAATGTGCATCGGCGATATTCTTCTCAGTGTGCATCACGTGATGTCGTGTGGGCAAAGGAGGTCTTTGAAGTAAGGCAGATCCCACAAGCATGTCTTGTGAGTCCGGGCGTGTTGCGAATTATATCCCTTGAAATACCTTGGGCACTCTGGATCTGGCTCGAGAGCATTTAACTGATCCAGGATCTCTTGGCCTGTCAACGAAGGTGGTGCAGAGTCTTTCACAGCTCTACCTTTGATGAAGTTCTGCTTGTCTTTCACGAACTTATGGCGAGGATGCAGGAACGGTCTATACATGTACCACACACGCGTTATGAAGTACTTTTTGCTAAAGGCGTCGTATGTCTTGAACCCATTATCCCAGGCTTCTTCCAATTCGTCCTTCAGAGGCTGCATGTACACATTCATATTCTTCCCCGGATAGTTCGACCCTAGAATTATTAACTTCAGGAAAATGTTCCTTCTTTGCAATCTGTCCGGGGGGGGGGGGAGATTGAGTGGAATGACAAATATGGGGCAACAACTGTATTGGGTTGCCGTCAGACCAAACACACTGAACCCATCTGTGCTGATGGCGACTCAAGGATGCCTTGGATCTGCCGCTTTGTCGTCCTGTAATGCATCGAAGCGCTTCCACGCTTCACCGTCCGATGTGTGCACCATCATCAGCTTCCCATCTGGATCTAGTTGGGTTCTTTTGTCCGTTTTGTGCCATGTCACCTGTCTTGCCGTCTTTTCGACCATGAAAACACGTTGAAGTCTTGGTACGATTGGCATATACCGAAGAACATTAACGGGGATTTTGGTCCGCGTCTTCTCACCCATACCGTTGTCTACCACAACATACCTGGATGACTTGCAAATGGGACAATAGTTCAAGTCTGCATACTAAAGCCTAAATAAGGCACATCCATCCTCACAGGCATATATCTTCTCATAGGGCAACTTAAGAGCATGGAGGATTTTGTCAGACTGGTACAGGTTTGCAGGTAGAACGTGGCCTTTGGGTAGAAAATGTCCAAATACTGTCATCATCGCGTCGTAGCATTCTCTGCCCAAGTTGAATTGAGCCTTCAGAGCCATTATTTGTGAGATGGCATCCAGCTGACAAAGCTCAGTGTGCTCATGGAGAGGACGTTTTGAAGACTCCAACATTTCATTGAAGGCCTTTGTAGATTCCTCCATCTCATCGTCCGAGTCCCGAGCATCATCAAAGTCTTGCACCATGTCTTGCATCCCAATACCATGCCCGTCGGTTCGACGACGAAGCACCTCAGCTCTGGTGCATTGGTCAGTCTCGCCATGAAATGCCCACACCGTATAATCTGACGTAAAACCCCTCTTCTGCAAGTGTTTGCCCATTTCATCCTCTGTCCTCTTGTGCCAATTGTTGCACCCGGCACAAGGGCACCAGGTTGTCCTATGGCCATTTGCAAATGCGGCTCTCAGAAATTAATCAGCATGTACATATTCATCAGTTAATGGAGTTTGTCACTTTTATTACGTCCATACAACCTAGACGCTAATAGGTAAAGATAGGTCCTAATCCCACCCGAGTATGTGTAGATTGGGTTCGTTTTCCCATGCTAGGCTCCGGATTTGACGCAAAATTTTGGCAGCATCTCCCCGCTGTTCTCCTGATACACGTCTCGTAAATTTAGAGAGGATGTGTACCTGGAGAACAACAGGGAGGCACTGACGAAATACTCCATCGGATCCGGAGAAGAGCATATGGGAAAGCGAACCCAATCTACACATACTCGGGCTGTCCATGGATAACGTTGGACAATTCGAAAGAATCACGCTTATAAATATGCAAATGCATGCATATTTATAGATGTAACCCTTTCGAACGGGAGACGCATATTGGTCACGCATACTGATGATTGAAGACACCTATAGCTAGCAAGTTTCATTGGCACGAAGACCGAAACAGAGCAAATAAAGGGGGGAGGAGATGTCATTTGTGCTAACCCACAAACGCAGGGGCGGAGCTCGTCGAACCTAGACCCTCGCAGCGACGAAAAAACTGCACATTTAAATCAGCAATATTGTTTTTTTCGTCAACCTTACTAAATATTTACAACATGACGAGCGGGTTAGGGGTTCCTCGGCGTCGATAGAACCCTAAATAGCAAGTATCATCGATGCAAGATACGTGAGGCGCTCGGCGTTAAACACTAGATCCATGTCCCACAAGTGACGCCTGCGCCCGTCGTCCTGCAAAAGAAATTGTTCTGGTGGCCGATGATGGTCGAACACCTTGGAAAATTTGTCTGGCAACCTTTGCAATGCGGATTAAAGCCAAGTTTTGAAAGTTCAAACAACCAAACCGAGTTGAGTCAGTTTGGGTGTTTCAAGTTTCAACATTGATCTTTTAATCGTCATCTTAGAGGCTGGCGGACAAATTCGCAATAGTGTTCGACCGCCATCGACACCGATAACTGTTGCTGTGGGACGCAGGACCCTTGTGTCACTTGTGGGACGTAGATGTAGTGTTCGACACCGATGGCCACATGTCTCTCGCACTAACACACTTGATGGTCAAAATATCATTCATCCGGTCCAGACAGTGAAGTGACAACACCTTGTGCCTGACACTAGTCCAGGCGGCGTGTGCGGGTTACCAAAGTCAGCCTCACCTTGTGCACTGTGCAGTCTGTCACCGCCGCTGTATAGCTCATTAGCATGCCTCGCCTCGTCTCCCTCTCCCCTATCACCACTCCATCTCCATCTCACTGTGCGCCCGCGTACCGTCGCCTCGCTGGCCTCCCCCAGTACCACTATTCCCTCGCTAGCCACTCCAGCACCGACAACCTTCTCCCCCATAAATCAAGCCCCCAAAATCCCCACCTTCCAAACTCCACCATGGCCGACCGCGAACCGCGCAACATCCATATGAGCCGCGATTGGAGCAATCTCCCCAGTGACATCCTCGACCTCTGTTGTTCGTGTATGGATATGTTGAGCGCCGTGTGCATGGCTGCATGCTTGAGGGACATGCACATGGCCATCGTCGAAGCGAGGCCTAAGCTTTTCAAGACACCCTGCTTGCTGCTATCTGGTCTTGTGAGATTGGCTCACCATGACATGGAGGAGTACATGATGCCCCTCGACTTCAATCCGACCTTCATTAGCCGAAATTCTTCGCAGGTATGTAGTGGGTCGTCGTACATCATTTCCCTCGACTTCGATCCGATCACCATCGCCTAAAACTTCTTGGCAGGTATGTACTGGGTCAGCATGAACTCGCAGTGGATGGCTGCCGTCGGAGAAGAGGGGAGAAAGTTGGTGCTCGTGAACTTCCAGACCTCCCATGAGATTATCCTTCCTCCGTTGGATTATATAGGTTTTTACCGTCACGGTCCAAGTCATCTAGATTACCACGTCAGTTGGACGGACGTTGTTTTGCAAAAGATTGTAATCTGCCAAGTGCCTATCTTTACGCCGGTTCCTTCTTTAGCTGGAGACAACTCAGCTCGCAGTGGATCGTCAAAGCTGATACACAGTTCTGTGATGCTATTGAACACAATGGCATGATCTACGCGATCAACAAAGCAGATGGAACCACGCATTGCTGGGATGGCGCATGTAAGTTGTTTTCGTCTGATGTTAATGATAACGCCATGACACTGTTTGAACTTTTTGTGATGATTGGCATATCCCTGGTTGAGCATAATTTGAGAAGAACTATGGCAATGTATTAGAGACGCCGTAAATCAGCTATATTTGGAATGAGTTAATTCATGCGATTGTGACTATGTCATTACAACCAAGTTTTACCCTCGAATAATCAAACGGCTAGGAACATATGCATATTCTCCTTAATTAATTCTCCTTGAATATGTTTGTACCGTTGAATTTGAGTAGTAATCTATATACTACTAAATATGAGTGTGTATCAATAGCCATGTTAGTTTCCTCATTTTCATGACATAGAAACATGCATCACACCATTTGTTTCATCTAACCATACATTAGGGAAGTAAATGTGCAGATGGAGAAATTACTATATTTGGAAGTAGTTAAATCTTGTAATGCTTACTATGTGTACATACCTATATTTGCCCTTCAGCAATCAATGGCTAGAATAATATCCTCACAAAAAAAATTCCCACAGAGCATGAGTATATAACAATACATGGTCTGTTAGTTTGCTTGAAGAATTTGTTTCTGAGGACAGAACATGATTACATAAGATGCATGACATGGTAGTTTCCTGTGAAGAATCGATTGTGAGATAACATGAGGATAACCATGCATGGCACTTCTATATTTTTGAACCCATTATACATTTCCCTGTATTTTCCTCTCGGTTCTAACAGGGACATATCAATACTGTTTCTTGCATTATCCTACCCATACTCTGAACAATGCTGATCTTACATTAACAGTGCCTCTCATTTCTGAGATGATGTAGTGTCCCTATAGTTACTGCCCTTGGTAATCACACCACCTTTGTCAAAAAAAGGGAAGCACAACTGGTTCCTCGCTCGATCAGACAACGACAAAACACTGATGATCATTCGCACACATGAGCCGGAAAAGTTATATTGCAAAAACCCCACTGTGTACAAGCACCATGAAATACGTTAGTATCTGGACAGTGGCTGTTATGTCTATGAGCAGGATACCAGCTTGTTGGGGCCTTCAGGATTTTTGACTTGCAGGCGGGTAAACAGCCTTGTTTCACACTGTGTTTCTCGGACTCAATTATCTGATTAACCAGGAGATCACCGTAGTAAAGGACCTTAATGGCAGAGAGGCTCTGTTTGCTATGGACAACTATGTCTACACGGCGAGCCCTAGGAGTTCGGGAGCAGACTCCCCTGCTTGTCAACGATACAGCCTATAGCCAAAAGAAGGTGAGAATGACACATGCATCTGGATTAACTTTGATCCTTGGATGTCTCAAGTCCGATAGGTAGTGATGTGGTTCAAGCCTTCAGGTTGATAGGTAATTGGGCTGTTGCATCGAAAGGGTGGAGTACTGGTGTCTCCAGATCACTGGTGGCTGAAGCGGGGCTGCAAATTATGATGGTGTTGGATCATCCCTCTTCGAATGACTTGTTGTCTTTGCTGCTTGTTTTTGATGGCTAGTTCTTTCCTTTTATATGCATATTCCTTGTCATTTGGTCATCCTCGTCTATGTCACTCTTACTATGTAATTGTTGCCTCTATTTAGAATGTCATTCTCGTCTGGATCACGAGAGTCTGAGCGCTACAGATGGGTGCGTTTTGGTGGTGTAGCAGGACTTCTTATGAACTACCATGTCCTGCTGTTTATGTCAGTAGTAGTCCCTACTCAGTTTTTGAATGTTGTATATATTGTTGTTTCGAACTGTTTATTGTCTCGAACTGCTGGTTGGCTAAATGAGGGCATCACCATTCTCTAGTGTTCAGTGTATATCTCCTTTTTTAAAGTTATAATTTGAGCTCAGTGTCATTTCGATGATGTAAACTTGTTTGGGCCAGTGAGGTGTCATTGAATATGGGCCGAGTATTAACGCAATGCCAAACAGATCATTTATGACTCTCGGGCCGGGCTCTCAAAAGATCTTAAAAAAGGACGGGCTCTCAAGAAAAAGAAAGAATAAGGACTCTTAGGCCGACATGTGGGTGCCACCAGTGTCTTCGTGCGCTTGCGTGCCAAGAGCATATTGGCGTGTGTTCGAAATTCATGCTACATTTTCATCCCTAATCTCCCGCCCCTCGCCCACCTTTGGAATCTCGATTCATACTCCAGTTCCCCCAAATCCCCCTCCTGTACTCCATGTACTCAAGCGCACTATCATATCGCCGGTAAATGCGGATCTTCGAGCTAGATATCCTGAGGTCCGTCCTGCATTCGGGCGCTGTGTGATGTCGCTCAACAATGGCATGGCGGCGCTTGACGACCAGTTTGCCGGCAAAGTGCTGATGGTAACCATCAACGGCGACCGGCCTCCCGTCTCGCCGGACGACCTTGTCAAAGCTCTTGGCATTGCGCGCAGCATCCAAATAAGTGAATTGGTCGTCGAAGTCTGTCCGCCACCGGCTGATTTCTTCATCATGTTCCGGACAACTTTCGACTGCAGTCGTGTGTTCGAATCTTCCCGGTGGTTGTTCTACGCTGGTGCGCTGGTGAGCTTTAATCGGTGGCACCCAGGATGGGGCTCGGTGCCCTCTGAGCTCGAGTTTTTAACAAAGCTTACCTTCCACGGCATGCCTCGACGTGCTTGGAACAACGAGTCCATGAATGAGCTTATCAACGACCTTGGAGGTGAGCTCGTAAGTATGTTTGTCACTCCAGACAGCTGGGCTCTGACTGTTATGGCATGGATGAAGAAGACGTCCACCATACCGAAGGTGATTGGTGTTGATATACCGGTGCAGGAACCGGGGTTGTACTATTCATCGCCACCAAGGCCCTCGCGGACCATGTTAGGGATGTAACTGTATCGAGTGTTCGTGCATGTTGTAGAAGTGGTCAATCCATCAATCGAAGTCCTGTCATCGTCGCTGGTGCCAGGGTCCATCGACGACGTCCATTACAGGAGTCAACATCAGACTTTCCCCGTGTTGCCAGGAATGATGGATGGCACAGGGCCTACTCCATCGCGAACCGGAGGCCACTACTTCTCTGGGAGAAGAGGCAGGGCTGGGTGCCTGGATGTGCTCTAATTTGAGGTGACAACTGAATCATGTCAGATACTAGTTATATCCAAGCTATCGGTGTGAAGCACTGATGTGCTAGTACATTTGATTGTGACCTGTTCTATTTTTGTACTTGAACTTTTTTTAAAAAAGGGTAGTACGTCAACTGAATGTGCTAGCAGAACTTATTGTTTGTCGGCATTCAAGACGATGAACCATTATGTACGAGTTCGTTGTTTTCAACATAGCCCTACGCATAGCGATCGACTGCTTCCACCCTGATTGTGCCACCTGCATGAAATTTTTGTATGCAAGTTCAGTGTGCTATGATGTCCTCTATGATTGTGTCAACAATATAAGTTTATACTGAGCATCAGCAATTAATGCATATGGCTGAAAGATGTGTTTACAAGCATCGACTGATGGGTCTCTCTCTCTCTCTCTCACACACACACACATACAAGTGGGACCCGTTGAATTACTTCTACGCTCGTGACAACTTTTAATTAGGTTCCACTGTACTTTAACTTTTTTCTTAAGTTATGAATTGAGCTCACTGACTTCAAAAAGTTGTATAGAAGCCTTGTTTGGGCCTTTCCTGCATCGTTGAATGTGGGATGAGTAGCCATGTATAGTTGTACTATACTACATAGGCCTTTTTTTGAACATCAGCAATGCAACTATGCCGACAGTTGTATACAATATCCTAAAATAAGCGCAACCTGGCCTATCTTTCTTTTAGTAAAATGCACAACCCAGTTCATTGTTTATATAATAAGATTAACTAGCCCAACTTAATGTTTTAATAATATTCGTATCACAATATTATTTTTATACGAAATACTCACTCCACACCATCATTGTATTTTCACTCATCCCAGAAAATGGGTCCATTTCTACTAAAATCAGATTGCTTGTAAATTATCAGAAAGTATAAATGCGTTGCATGTACGCAATATTATTTTTGACACAGCTCAGTAAGTAGGTGTATTCGAATTAATAATCAAATGCGTTGTAAAATATCATAAATAGTACTTTTTTGAGAAACAATTATCATAAATAATAAATCGGCTATTATTATTATTTTTATCCAGCCAGGAAATAGATTATTTTTTTAGTCATAGCCCAGGAAATAGATGTATTGGCAAAAAAAATGAATGGCTTGTAAAATCTAAATAAATGGGCTGCATTCTGGCACAGCTTTCGAAACTGCTATTATTATTATTTTTATCCAGCCCAGGAAATAGATTTTTGCACCTAAAAAAAAGAGTCAACAAATTATTCTGACATCTGTAGTCGTTGGATTGACATCCAACGTCGATCCTGCTTCTTCAATCTCTCATCTAGTTGCTCTTGCTCCAGCCACCAAAACCATCACCGGCTGGAGCGCCTGCATCTGCCTCCCGTGGCCGGCAGCGACGTCGTCCTGTTCATCGGTAGCTCATCGGCTGGGTCGAAATGGAGGAAACACCGTCGTCTTCATCGAGAGCCAAGTGATTGGGTCGGAATGCGTCCTCTTCATTGGGAGCGAAGCCACTGGGTCGGAATGCGTCGTGTTCGTCGGGAGCCAACTGGCTTGGATAGAATAGCCGAAACGAGGCCTGGCGTACCGCAGAATGGAGGAAATGGGCCTTCTATTCGGCCGCGTATGGTCGAATCGGGGTCCTGTTCATCAGGTAGGGTCTGGCGTACCGCAAAGCGGTGGAAACGGACTTTTGTTCGTGCTCCTGCGGTCAAAACAAGGTCCTGTTGATCGGGAGGGGTCTGGCGTACCGCAAAACGAAGGAAACAGACTTCTCTTCGACATCCTACAGTCGAAACAGGGGTCCTGTTCATCGGGAGGGGTGTGGCGTACTGCAAAACGGGACTGCACGGGCTACTATTCATCCACCGTCGACTTCCTCCAGCCTCCACCGGCAACTTTTCATATAGCCCTCCACGGGGTCCTGTTCATCCAGCCTCCACCGGCTACTGTTTAACCACCCCCACCGGGTCTTGTTCAACCACCCCTCCACGGGCTCCCTCCATCGGCTATTGTTCATCCAACCCACCTCCTCGATCGGGGTCCTATTCATCCAGCGGCAACGGCCTCTACTACCACGGGATCCTGTTCATCCAACCCCCACCGGGAACTGTTCATCCAACCCCAACCACGTATGTCTCGACTCGTTCAACCAACCCCATGTTCACTGTTCATCAAGAGATAGTAGGTTTGATCGGCTTCAGTTAGCAGCTGTAGCGAAGCAATCACTCGGGTTTAGTTAACAGCAAGGGATCGATCGGGGTTCAGTAACGTAGCTAGTGCAATCGCTTGTGTTCAGTTAGAGCCCAACGCCTCGCTCGGGTTCAGTTAGATCGCAACGCCTCACACACACGCGTGTATGTGTATGAGAGAAACGCGCAAACCTCCATGCATCACACGGTCCCGACCACCCATCGTAACAGGGAACTCCCCGAAAATTTCCTCGCCCTCGCTTCTACCATGATTTTTTCCATCAAGGACGAGCCAAAGAATGTCATGCAGGTGCGTCTTAGGCCCGCCCAGGACGAAAAGCCCATTTTCTTTCATGATTTTTTTCATAGAATTAGGAGCCCACCACATCTATGATGATACCGGGTTTTGTCATAATTATCGTCATAGAAGTGTCATAAGTATGACAGAACAAAATTCGTTCGGCCAAAAATGTCACGGATGTCTTTTTTTTTGTAGTGAAGCTTTGGAGTGGCAACAATTTATTGCCGAAGAGATCAAGAAACTTGAAGCAGCTGGTTTGATTAGAGGAGTGTTGCATCCAACATGGTTAGCAAATCAAGTGGTGGTGCGCAAGGCAAATGGGAAATGGAGGCTTTGCCTAGATTTCATAGATCTGAATAAGGCATGCCTGAACGACGGTTGCCCTTGCCGCGCATCGACCAGATTGTGGATTCCACTTCCGGGTGCGACCTGCTTTCCTTTCTGGATGCCTACTCCGGGTACCACCAGATTCATGTCCAAGGAAGATGTAGAGAAGACCGCATTCATAACCCCATTTGGCACGTACTGCTTTATACGGATGCCCTTCGGGTTGAAGAGCGCCGCTTTTGCCGGAGCAGTGCAGATTGGCTTTGAGACCTAGTTGCACAGAAATATTGAAGCTTACATGGATGATACAATGGTCAAGACCAAGGACATAATGACTCTCATTCAGGATTTTGAAGAGACCTTTGCAAACCTGCGCATGATCAATTTGAAGCTGAACCCGGAGATGTGTGTTTTTGGTGTTCCTTCCGGCAAGCTACTTAGCTTTTTTGTGTCCCATTGAGGGATGGAAGCCAACCCCGACAAGATCAAGTCCATCGAGCAGATTCAAGCACCCAAGACAGTTAAGGATGTGAGGCATTTGACTGGATGTCTTGCCGCACTAAGCAGGTTCATTTCCAAGTCTGCCGAGCGCGCCCTGCCATTCTTTAGAATCCTGAAGAAGGCAGGGCCCATGGAGGGGACCCCAGAGGCAGACGCTGCACTACAAGATTTGAAGGCCTATCTTTCCTCTGTGACCACCTTGGTCGCTCCCAAACCACGAGAGTCGTTGCTGCTATACTTTGCGGCAACCAATCTAGTGGTTAGTGCGACCTTGGTGTCCCATCGGGAAGTGGGACGGCAACCACAGCCACTGTCCCCTCGGGGGAGAAAAGTGAGCCGGTCCTAGCAAGGTCAGATGCAGTTGAAGCCAGAGAAGAGCAAGGCAACGGAGGTAGTTCCAAGATCACGGCAAGGAAGAAGGTGATGGAGCGCCCAGTGTACTTCGTCGGCACCCGGTTGCTGGGGGCTAGGTCAAGGTACTCTGGCGTGCAAAAGTCGATTTTTGGCCTCATCATGGCCTCAAGGAAACTGCACCACTACTTCCAAGCCCATGAGATCACGGTTGTCACCCACTTCCCCTTGCAACGTATACTCAGAAACCCCGAGGCCACCGGCAGGATAGTGGAGTGGGCCTTGGAGTTATCTAGCTTTGGTTTGAAGTTTGAGAGCACGTCAACTATTCAGTGCAGAGCACTAACAGAGTTTGTCGCAGAATGGACACCAACGCCTGATGAAGAGGTATTGGACACAGTTATCCCTGGGAAGGAATCGCCCCAAGAATGGATTATGTATTTCGATGCTGCCTTCTCCCTACAAGGTGCAGGGGCTGGCGTGCTTCTTGTTGCTCCCACTAGGAAGCCCCTTAAGTACTTCGTCCAGATGCATTTCCCTAGGGAGGAGGCTACCAACAATACTGCAAGGTACGAAGGGCTCCTTGCCGGGCTCATGATTGCAACAGAACTAGGGATTGAGAAGCTGATCATCTATGGACATTCACAACTTTTGGTGAGACAAGTAAACAAAGACTACCAAATCCCATTGATGGAGGCATAAGTCGAGGAACTGAGAAAGTTGTAGGAGCACTTTGACGGATTGCAAACAGAGCATGTACCCCGTGCCTAAAACAGCATTGCTGATCATCTGTCAACGTGCGTTGTGCAAAAGCTCCCCGTGGAACCAGGGACTTTTTTTCGCCATCTGACTCAGCACTCTGTATCCCCGGTAGCAATGGCCAGAAAAAGGAGGAAACTGGACACCGACAAGCCTCTTCCTGCAGAACCTTCTTAGGCCCCCGGTAGAGAGCTTGGCGGGAACAACTCCCCTTCGACCAGTGAGGTACACCCTCCCGCCAGACCACCGGTCCCTGTAGTGGAGCAGTGCGCTGCCTCGAATGAGGAGGTTCCACTAGTCCTCCTTGTCGAGCCCGTGGCTCCATCTTGGGCGCAGCACATAGTCCATTTCCTCCAGACAGGAGAACTTCCCGAAGAGCAAGAGGAAGCTGAAAGAGTATCCTGAAGGGCCAGTATGTATCAGTTCGTTGACAACGCGCTATACAAAAAAAACGCCCAATGGTGTGAAATTGAAGTGCATTTGCTGGGAGGAAGAAATGTAATTGTTGGCAGAGATACACAAGGGTATGTGTAGGTCACACATTGGATCGAGGGCCCTGGTTGGAGAAGCCTTCCGGCAAGGGTTCTACTAGCCCACGGCCCTCCAAGATGTATTTGAGCGCGTCACTACATATGAAACATGCCAGTTCCACTCCAAGAACATCCATCAGCCTGCCCAAGCTCTCCAAACGATTTGTTTATCATGGCCCTTCTCGGTCTGGGGGATCGATATCTTGGGCCCCTCCCCCCATGCTACTGGGGGCTTTGAGTTCTTGTTCGTCACTATCGACAAGTTCACAAAGTGGCCAGAGGTGGAGCCGATGAGGAAGGTTACCGCACAGTGAGCTATCACGTTCTTGAAAGGATTGGTGTGCCACTTCGGTGTTCCTGCCCGAATCATCACCGGCAATGGTGCCCAATTCATGAGTCGCGCCTTCATGCAATGTGTTCATGCCCTCGGAAGCAAGATCTCATTTTCCTCTGTTGCCCATCCTAGGAGCAACGGGCAAGCTGAGAGGGCGAACGTTGAATTGCTGTGAGGCCTCAAGACAAGAACATTTGATAAGCTGTGGAAGTGCGGTAGGCGATCGATCGATGAGCTGCCGGTGGTTCTATGGTCCCTTCGTACGACCCCAAATGGAACAGCCACGGGGTCTGAACATATAATCCTCCACCAAACAATCCATATAGTAATCAACTACAAGATGTAATCAACACTACTAGTCATCCACAAGTACGAATCTAAGGTTCCGGTATAAAGATTGAACCCAAGAGATGAACTACGGTTTTAGAGGAGATGGCGATGTTGAAGATTGCCCTCCCAAAGATGGGAGAATAGTTGCTGATGCCGATGACGATGATTTCCCCCTCCGGGAGGGAAGTTCCCCTGGCGGAATCGCTCCGCCGGAGGGCAAAAGTGCTCGTCCCCAAGTTCCGCCTCGAGACGGCGGTGCTTCGTCCCGAAAGTCCCCTGCTGGTTTTTTTGTTAAAATGGCCTATATACCAGAAGATGGGCACCGGAGGTGGGCTGAGGAGGGCTCAACCCACCAGGGCGCGCCTGGGGGGGCTGGTGCGCCCAGTTGGGTTGTGCCCACCTGGTGGGTGATATGTCTCCAACGTATCTATAATTTTTTATTGTTCCATGCTATTATATTATATCTTTTGGATGTTTTATATGCATTAATATGCTATTTTATATTATTTTTGGGACTAACCTATTAACCTAGAGCCCAGTGCCAGGTCCTGTATTCTCCCTGTTTTTGAGTTTTGCAGAAAAGGAATACCAAACGGAGTCCAAACGGAATGAAACCTTCGCGATCATTTTTCTTGGACCAGAAGACAACCTGGAGACTTGGAGATGAAGTCGGCGGAGCCACGAGGTTGTCAAGGACGGAGGGCACACCCATGGGGTAGGGCGCGCCCCCCCACCCTTGTGGGCCCCTCGTGACCCTCGTGACATAATTGTTTTGCCTATATATTCCCATATATCCTTAAACCAACAGAGGCATCCACAAAAACACTTTTCCGCCACCGCAACCTTCTGTACCCGTGAGATCCCATCTACGGGCTTTTTCCGGCATCCTGCCGGAGGGGGATTCGACCACGGAGGGCTTCTCTATTGTCCTTGCAATGAAGCATGAGTAGCTTAGAACATACCTACGGCTACATAGATAGTAGCTAGATGGCTTCTTCTCTCTCTTTGATTCTAAATAACATGTTCTCCTCAATGTCCGTGGAGATCTATTCGATGTAATACTTTTTTGTGGTGTGTTTTCCGAGATATGATGAATTGTGGATATATGATCAGCTTATCTATGAATATTATTAGAATGTTCTCTGAATTCTTATATGCATGATTTGATATCTTTGTAATTCTCTTCGAACTATCGGTTTGGTTTAGCCAACTAGATTGGTTTTTCTTGCAATGGGAGAAGTGCTTAGCTTTGGGTTCAATCTCGCGGTGTCCTTTCCCAGTGACAGTAGGGGCAGCAAGGCAAATATTGTATTGTTGCCATTGAGGATAAAAAGATGGGGTTTTCATCATATTGCTTGAGTTAATTTCTCTACATCATGTCATCATAGTTAATGTGTTACTCCGTTGTTTATGAACTTAAAACTCTAGATGCATGCTGGATAGTGGTCGATGTGTGGAGTAATAGTAGTAGATGCAGAATCATTTCGGTCTACTTGACACGGACGTGATGCCTATATTCATGATCATTGCCTTATATATCGTAATAACTTTGCGCGTTTCTATCAATTGCTCGGCAGTAATATGTTCACCCGCCGTAGTATTGCTATCTTGAGAGAAGCCTCTAGTGAAACCTATGGCCCCGGGTCTATTTTCCATCATACAAGTTTCCGATCTACTATTATTGAAATCTTTTACTTTCCGAGCTATAAACCAAAAATATTTACTTTATCGTTTATCTATCTCTATGAAATCTCACTTTTGCAAGTAACCATGAAGGGATTGACAACCCCTTTATCGCGTTGGGTGCAAGTTTGTTTGATTGTTTGTGCAGGTATTCGGTGATTTGTGCCTTATCTCCTACTGGATTGATAACTTGGTTCTCAAACTACGGGGAAATACTTATCTCTACTTTGCTACATCACCCTTTCCTCTTCAAGGGAAAAACCAACGCAAGCTCAAGAAGTAGCAGGAAGAATTTCTTGCATTACATTATTCGCCATTTTCTTGCTGAGGAGATTTACACCA
The DNA here is from genome assembly GCF_018294505.1 of Triticum aestivum. Lineage (NCBI taxonomy): Eukaryota > Viridiplantae > Streptophyta > Magnoliopsida > Poales > Poaceae > Triticum > Triticum aestivum. The sequence continues at coordinate 1,189,953 of NC_057796.1, read as the reverse complement.
AGTCCAGACTTACCAAGTATCCATAATAAACTCTCATCTCTTGCATTACATTATTCGCCATTTGCCTCTCATTTTCCTCTCCCACACTTTCTAGAATGATTTTCGAAAAGATTTGCCTTTTCCTTGCCCCTCTTCCATTTGTCTTTTTCGATCGCTTTCGGTTTGCTCATTTGCTAGATTGCTTTGTTGCCAACATGTCAGAATCTAGGGAGGTTATCATTGAAAATATTGAAGAAAAACTTTAATCTTGTTCTTTGGATCATGAAACTAAAAATCCTCCTAATTAGAAAGCAAAAACTTTTTGAGTGGGTGATGGTAATATTATTGGAAAAAGTGTTATTCAAGAATTCTTTGATTGTACGGGATCTATGCCTATTAATAAAAGATCTATTCTTCTCGATACAAATTGTTATGCGGATGCCGTCGTTATGCTTGTTGAGAAACTAGAAAGAAAATGTTTGCACATTCATCCTGCTTTGCAAAAGTGTTTTAGGAACTTCCCAACATTAATCATCCTATCACTACTAGGGAAAAGCCTAGCAGCAGCGCGGGTTTTAGGTATATCAGTAGCACGGGAGGCGGCGCTACTAATAAGGCGCTACAGCTAACCCGTAGCAGCAGCGCGTGCGCGCCCGCGCTACTGATATACAAGTGTAGCAGCAGCGTTCTTCCATGGAGCTCGCTACTGCTAATAGCTATAGCGCGCTTCTCCTGTGTGTGCTACTGATACTATCGCGCTGCTGCTAACTTTTCTCCACTCGCTACTGCTAATTTTAATAGTTTTTGTTTTTTTTTCTCCATATTTGTTTTTTATTTGAATAGGCTTTATATTTGTTTTTTTTTCTGCATATTTGTTTTGTATTTGAATAGGCTTGAATAGTTTTTGTTTTAGCACATACAAATGTCATCATCATACACATACAAATGCCTGTGAGACCACAAATGTAATCATAGCATATACATACAAATAGTCTCATCATAATCATCATCCAACACAAAGTGGTATCTTGTCATCATCTCAAAAATAGCGATACATGCAAGTCTCGAATACTTGCAACTACAACGTCATCCATCTAAACAAAGGTATACGCGAGAAGAGCTATCACTATGAGTGAGAGCGGAACTATGCAGTACATGAGGCGACGGTTACGAGTCCTCTCTCGCGCTAGCGTGAACCTCAAGTAACTAGCTTCTCCTTCTTGTCTGCTTTTGAAGCCTTTATGGCTGGCGCCCGAGAACCCATTCAGCGCCTGACACTCAGGCCACTCGTTGTACACCCCTGGAACCTTCCCTTTGTACACGACATAGCACTTCCATCTCGCCATCAAGAAACTAGGTACCTGTTAGAGATGCATGTTCATGAAGAGGATGTACAATCATATGCAACAAAATATACTAGAGCAACACGAAAAAGAAAGGTAGCGTTACGCAAACTAATTAACTAGAGGTACATAGGTCATCATACGCAAACTAACAAAGTAGCGTTACGCAAGTTCGGCAGGGACCATGGACATCACAAAGTTTCATCGCTACAAAAAGTATACAAGTTCAACCGACACATATCATCATCATCGGCATCATAAATCACTAGAAATTCCATCCTTCCATGTCATCGAGGATGGACCCTAGCTTCTTGAACGGCGTGAGCTCTAGACGTTGCATGCCAATGCGAGTTCGGACGTTAGCTCGCGATATAGGGCCGTGGTGGAACATCCCCTTCTCATCGATGACTTCTTTCAAGATGATCGTCGCAATGTCCCTTTGGATGCGGAAGAAGTCACCTCTAAGTTTATAATCCGCTTCTCCATGAGATTCTAGCCACTTGTGGATATGATCATAATTTCTGCTTGTCATGCGAAGCTTTTGGTGATCCGTGTTGAACTAAATCATGAGATGGACGATGTAGAATCCATCATTCTTGCTTGGTTTTGGGACATGGATGCAAGAGAAGTTAGTTTTATGCGCGAAACCCATCTTCTTGTTCCTTTGTTTCCTGATCTGCATGTGGCCACCTCTAATGCTGAAGCCTTGGAGAGCATCATCTAGAATATTCATTATGTGGGTGTAGTCCTTTTTCTCGTAGTCTCTGGAAGGGTCAAAATACACGGCGTGGGAGACTTGCGGGTAAAGAACGATAAGGACAGCGCGCCCGTTGCTGCGGGGAAAAGACACCTCAAATTATTCCCCATATGAGCGAGAAGGAATGATTTAAATGTCCGAAAGGGTTGTCCGGAACTGACTTACTTTGGATGATAAGGCACGAGGACAATTTCCCGGTCCTTATTTTGTACCAAGAAGTTTTGGAGCTAGTACCTAGCAGTTTCACACTCAAAGTCACCGAGACTCAAGAAAGACTCGTGCATGTAGTACGGATCCGCCACACAGATTTGTGAGACTTCTTCACTCTTCATGACGGAGCTCATATGTAGCGCAAAAAGGCAGACGATTGTAAAATCGAGCCGCCTTGTCAGAAACATCTCAAAGATATGGTCAAACTGCAGGAAGAACACCTCCGCGGGCCGTGTCTCAACGTAGCACTTCCCCTCACGCACACGATCCGCGTATGTCGGATATCCTGGATCCTTTGAGGCTAGTAGGCTTTTCTCAGTCGACAACACATGGTCGTGCAGTCTCCTGAGATCCCCTGATAGTGCCTCCAGCGGTTTCGGCGGTAGCATCGGCTCGCCCATGAGATGGAACATGGCCGCACCTTTCATGGGTACACGCTCTTCAGAATGCATCATCTGGCTGCTATGTGCTCTGGCTTGTTTGGAGGCAGTTATCTTCCCCGATCTCTTCCTCTCCTTTTTCTTGGGCACACCTTCTAGACCCTTCCTTAACCCCTGCCCCAGGGTTCCCGGGCTAAGCACTATACGACCCCCGGCTAGTTGAGCCTGTGTTAAGGCGGCATCTTCAGGCATGTCCTGTGAGGAATTCATGAAGAGAGACTTTTTGCAATCCTTCCAACGACCTTCCTGCCCGGGCATATCATCCATATCCTCATTAGCATGCTGATAGCCCGATTTGTCATATGGTTGACTCATCATATCTATGTCACAGTCATACGCATTTGTATTGAGGAAACCCATAGGGTCGACCTCCGTCTCATCATCCATTCTCTGTTCTACAGGACTGATTACATCAGCCAGTACTATTGCACCCCCTTCATCACATTGTCTGCCACTCTCACTCGGCACTACAGGAGCTGGTAATTGCGTAGGCGGGGTGGTGGTCTCCGCACATGCTTGTTGATGTGTTGTTATTGGTGTGCTCTCGGCCAGCTCCAGGCGAATAAGATTCTTCGGCCATAGCAGCACCCAACCCTTGCAGCTTCCAATCCGCGGCGAGGTCTCGTCGTCCTCTGCCACTTGCTGTACTGGAGGAGGCAATGCCTCGTGCCCCGATTTCACACTGCACAAGCTAACCCTGAAGTGCCCAGCGGGGATCGGCTGGTTGTGGAACATGGGTTTCAAGGGGTTCAATATCATCCCCTTTCCCACGTCGACCTTCTGGCCTTTGATCAAGTAGAGTATGATGCACGGGGTTTCTTTGCCCTGCAAACACATATGTCTGTGGCGTAAAGCATCCGAAAGGCAACGAAAATGGAATATTCTATATATATATATATATATGTTGGTGCGACATGTAATTACGGTGACGGCGTCGAGCTCAGCCAAAGACGAAGGCCCACCTAGCGCGCCAAAGACTGAGGACGGGCTACTATGAGCGGGAGCGACTGCGAGAGGAGGCCCGGTTGCGTGAGCAAGTGATGGTGCGGTGTTGTTGTTGTTCATGGAGTTGCTCCCGATGAAACTGGGCATCGGGAAATCATGTACCGCCTTGTCTGGATTTTCCTTCATCCAGTTGATGATAGCTGGAACCAAGTTAGTAGCAAAATCATTTCTGCAGGCAGTTACAGCTGCATTGATTGCCTAGTGTAGCAACTCATTTTTCTCCTCGGCTGTTTTTTCCGCGTCCTCTGCTGCTTTTTTCTCGATCGCAAGCTTCACCTTCGCGTCGATGTCCGCCTGACTAAACTTCTTTTTCTGCTTCTTGGCCTCCGGGCCCTTGTTGTAAAACACCTTCCACGTGGCGCCGTCACCAGCGCCGTGCACACGACCATATTGCGGCCACTGGCCCAAATGGAGTCTCTTAAGTTCGTTCAAGGCCCGGTTGAGAGGGGTGTCCCACTTGGGCCTCATCGAAGAAGTAGGTCTTTCGGCTGCAAGCTGGTGCTGCTTCTCTGGTAGTCTAATCAATTTCCTCGTGATTTGGTCCGTGTAAAAAACCTTTTTTCCTTGTCCCACTTGTAGCGGGCCCTGATGAAGTCACGCTCCAAGGGGTTGGTGAACTTGGCGAAGGGGCCTAGGAGACCCGCGGCTTCACGTTCCGCATCCTCCTTATCCCATATGGGCCTTTTACCGACGTAGCCACGGCTTCCGAGGCGACGCTTCCCCGTGTTCCTTTGCTGAAGGCTCTTGAATTTCGCAGCCTTAGCTGCCTCGGTAGCGCAAGTGTCCTTGAACTTTTCGAACTCCTCATCCTCAATAGCTCGTTTCACCCTCCCTTTCCAGCAGGCCAAATCATTGCTGAACATGTCCATGCCGTGATTGTTAATCTTTCTCATCTTCGGATCATCCCACGGTTGTTCTATGTTATCATCCCAGTCGGGGAACTTGAATCTCTTGTGCAACTTCGTTAGGAGCAACTGCGTCAAATGTTCTTTACTTCTTAAGTCATCGTTGTTGATGCTCGCGCATTCCCGTAGGATGCATCCTACTTGGTTCCCATAGCACTTGCGAGGTTCTTCCGGCTCTAATGGCTCAAACTTGCCAGGTTCCATCTTTGTGATCACTAGTCGTCAAATCCCTAGTTTGTTAGGTTTTGATCCTCTGCTTCTTATGCTTCTTCTTTTCGGTAGCGGCATCGGCGCCGGTACCTTCCCCGCCAGTATCTTCCCTGCCGGTACCTTCCCCGCCGGTCCCGGCACCGCCATCGGTGGCGGCGCCGTCGGTGTCGATGTCGGCATCAGTACCATCATCGAGGCCGACCTGCAAACCTTGCTTAGCATCTTGGTCAGAAGGCCCAGTTTCTTCGTTGTTCGACATGTTTCCTATGATTAAGTCTCCTCGTTTATTTCTAAAAGTATGAAAAAATGAGAAATGACATAAAAAAGAAATCTATGTGCCAGCACTCGATATGCCAACTATCTAGCACAAATCATGCCAAAATTCACGGAAAATTTCGGCATGACCTTTGCTAAAAAATGGACATATCGAGCGCCTGAAATTCACCGGAACGGAAATGAATCAACATTCCGGCGTAACATAGGCCACTCGGATCATTTACCAAGATTGAACCAAAACATCACATGTCCAAATGACATGTCCAAATTCCAAACATGACATGTCCAAAACATACATATCCACATATCACAAGTCCAGTTCAAATTTGCATATAAATTCAGCCTACCTAAATTTGCTTTAACAAGGGATGTTGATTTGGACGAATGCTTAAATGCTGCCTTCTCTTTTAACCACAATTGCTTAATCCTAAATTTATGTCCTATTTTAAAACCTAGCTAAATTCATAACTAAATAGATAACCTAATGAACCTACTGCCCTAACTAAAACCTAAGTAAATTAACCGAAGAACCCTAGCTAGCAGAGAGAGGGGGGTTTACAGAGGATGCAGGGGCGAGGAGGCAGGCCCGATGACGGCCGAAGTTGGGAGTGGAGGAAGCAGAGGAGGGAGGCGTGGCGCGTCGGGGTCGGGGTCGAGGGCCGGGTCGGGGGTGAGCGCCGGGGTCGGGGGCGAGCGCCGGGGCGCGGCAGTGCGACGGGGGAAGATAGAGTGGGGATTTGGGGGGAAAAGAGGCGGGATGAAGCAGGGAGAGTGCGAATTTTGGGTTAAGTGGACGTAGGAGTAGCGCGTTTAGACCAAACGTGCTGCTACTACCTTGACTAGCTGTAGCGGTTTTATATCGAAATCGCTTCTGCTAGCTTGACTAGCTATAGCTCTTTTTCAGTAAACCGCTACTACTATAACCAGTTTTCCTTTTTCTTTTCCTTTATTTTCTCTCAGTTTTTTTCCGAGAGCAGTGAACGAAGGGAAGGCGATATATATTGCATCATTTGACGGTTAAATATGTATACAAAATAGGAACATATATATTACATCATTGGACCCATGCATAATAATGGCTATGTATGTATAGAAAATAGGAACATATATATATAATATATATATATATATATATATAGATTACATCATTTGACCGATAACATATGGTTCCTCAGTGTTGACGTTTTCGTTTTTGAGTCAGCTTCTTTCCCTTCTTGTTCGTTGAAGAATAATTGAGCCCCTCATTGTGACTTTGCCTTTTCCATGGAATACGATTTTTCTTAGGTAATGTAGTATTGATTCTTCTTTTGACGTATACTTCATCATCATCGTCATCTTCCCTCATTGGGTTGCCGTACTGATCATAGTCTGCCCCGTTGGCGACTCCATCCATTCCAATAATGTTCCTTTTGACTCTCCTCACGACAACACGGCTGGGATTGCGCGAGTCGGTTATGAAGAAGCATTGTGTCACGTGCTTAGCATGTACCCATGGCTCGTTTTTTGCGATAGCGTTCACGGTAGCGCTCTTGGCGTCGGGTATAGTCATGGTAGTGAAAAACCGGTTTTCCCTTTCGACATTCTTAGCCCATCTGACACGGAACATCGTCGTGTTGTGCAGTCCAGAGTAGTCAAGATCCCAGATCTCCTTGACCCTTCCATAAAATCGTTCAGTTGCGCCGTTGTCGCTGCCGGTCATGCATTCCATCGTCACCCCTGAGTTCTGATCATCACTGTCCATATCTTTGGCCTCCTTGAAGAACGTGTATCCGTTGATATCATATGCTTGATAGGTTACGAGGTTGGGCGAGGGGCCATGTGCTAAGGCGTATATGAGCAATCCGTCCTTAGAGCCCTCCTCCGGGGGATTAGCAATAATATGCTCTTTGAACCAATGCAGGAAAGTGGAGTTGTGCTCTCTAGTAACTTCGGCGTCCGTCCTGCATACCCCCCGGTCACGATACTTCTTTGCGATAATTTCTTTGTGCCGTGCCACGAAAGGATCTACCTCGTCTAGGTGTTGTAGCACTACCAAGTTTGCTCTGTCAAAGTCGCTGCGTCGATCTGAGTATGCCACGTGCAGTTCCCTGCGACCGTTGCAGTGACCTTCTCCTTCGTGCCTCCCATTGTGCTTGTTAACGGGCAAACCAACACTAACACCAGGCGGCTGGTCTGCGCCATATAGACAATTCTTGCAGAAAGAGATGCACTCTTGTGTCACATAGCCCTTGACGATGCTTCCATCTGGATAGGACATGCTGCGTGGAGTTCATGTTGTTCTCTCCGCCGCCATGTCCGGCCCCTTCTCCTCCGCCATGTCCGGCCCCTTCTCAGCTGCCATGTTCGGCCTCTTCCCCGCCGCCATTATCGATCATCTCTTCGTCCTGCCCCGTGTCATCATTGCCTGCCCCGTCGGCATCCTCAACATCGTCATCCTCATCTTCAATTATCCACCGAGTATAGCCATCCATGAAACCAGTCATGAGCAGGTGCGCTTCGACAGGACCATCGTCATGGGGGTCGAGCCAAACTATTCCTTTGCATTTTCGACACGGACATAAAACCTCTGTCCGGTTATTTTCTTTCATGTCCTGCACCACCGACCGCAACCACCTGTCCACCATCATTCCACTGACCATCGTCAACTCTGCACGGTAGTAATAAATAAATTGATTATAAAAATGCGTGCATGCATGAAAGTCATACAAAAATTCGGCATGACCTTTCTATCTAGAGTTTTCTCGGAATTCGCCGAAACAGAAATAAATCGACATTTCGGCAAAACATAGGCAACTCAAAAGCACAATTTGGTGTCAACTCATGCCACACACACCATTTCCATAAACATATCACACACACATAAACATATTTTCATTTTGCAAAAGCATGAAATTTTAATCACCTCTATCTCGAGATCGAGAACACGGTGGAGATGATGATGTAGGGATAGATCAAAAGTGCACAAAGCTCTTCTTGACAAAGATAGATCTAGTTAGGGGGCAAATAGGTCACTTAACTAAATGCTACATCTACCTAGCTAGCTAATTTGGGAGGAGACAACTTCAACTAGTGGAGGGGGAAGGAAAAAGAGAAAGGAGATGCATTAATGGAGGTGGTGTAGTTAGGTAGGAGTAATGAAGAGAGAGAAAGGTAGGTAGAAGAGGGAGAGTAATGGGGGAGAAGTAGAGGAAGAAGAAGAGTGAGAGTGGGAGGATGTGGGAGGTAGGGGAAAGGGAAGAGAGGAGGGGGAGTGGAGGACGGGTGGGGAAAGGTGGTGGGTTGGTGCGGCTTAGCAGTAGCGCGGGACGTAAAACGCGCTGGTGATAAGAAAGTAGCAGCAGCGCGCTTTCCGCACAAGCGCTACTGCTAATCGGGACCAACAGTGTGCCCAATTTGAAAATTAGCAGCAGGGACCTCAGAAAAACCGCGCTACTACTACAGCTTTAGCAGTAGCGCGGCTCGCGACACCGCGCTGCTGCTAAATGTAGTTTGGTGGGCACTGTCAGTCGATATTTGTAGCAGCGCGGGTTATACCGCGCGCGCTACTCCTAACCCCTTGTCAGTAGCGAGTTTTGCACACCCGCTCTAGTGCTAATTAGCAGCAGTGCTTCTTTTTGAGCCGCGTTGCTGCTAAGATTCTGTGTATAGGGTTTTCCCTAGTAGTGTATAGCTAAAAAGATTGCCACCATCATCCTTATGCGTGAATTTGATTTTATAATACAAGAAGCTAGGGTTATTTTTTCTTTCTATAAAAAAGATGTTTAAGATGCTCCAATTGGAGATAGCCTCCATGACAAAGAAACTATGCGTAGTTTGGAATCTGGGGATTATCAATCTTATAGTGAAAACCTTAGGAGGAGAGTTCCCAATTAAGAAATCTCTCAATCTTTGTACCTTGAGGCCTACGAGGAACTTGATTGGATCACTAGGGGTATTCATGTGGGATTTAATAGGGATTGGTTGAATAAGATGATGAAGAAACCCGTTAGAAACGAGATTCGTGTTCTTGATGATGATATTTATGGTGATGATCCCGACTATGGGTTTATGAATATCAAAATAACTAATCAAACTCGTTTCATAACTTGAGTTCATCTACTAGAAAGGAAATAAAGAAAAGGATAGATTTTCTAAGACGATTTTTGGCGGATTTGATGAGAAAAGAATTTCATACCAAAGATGACAACACCTAGATCTATTCGTGTTTTTTGCCTAGCTAAGGGCGTTAAACAATAGCGCTTGTCGGGAGGCAACCCAATTTTATTTTTGTTCTTTGCTTTTTGTTACTTTTTTACTTTGAATAATTCATCTATCCTCGTGTTATATGTGGTTTTATGTTTTAGTTAGTGTTTGTGCCAAGTAAGACCTTTGGGATAGCTTACGGTGATAGTTGTTTTGATCTTGCTGAGAAACAGAAATTTTTGCGCCCAGGAAAATAATTTTAATAATTCATAGAGTGTGCTTTTGATCTGATTCTTTTTACACTGGATTGGTACACAAATTTCCCAAGGTTTCCTAATTTTTCAGAATTTTTGGAGTTATAGAAGTATTCGAGAGTTATAGATTGCTACAGGCTGTATTGTTTTTGATAGACTCTGTTTTCTTTGTGTTGTTTACTTATTTTGATGAATCTATGGATAGTATCGGGGGGTATGAACCATGTAAATGTTGGAATACAATAGATCTTACACCAATATAAATAAAGAATGAGTTCACAACAGTACCATAAAGTGGCCATTTATTTTCTTATTCTAAAGGAGCTTATGAGATTTTCTGTTGAGTTTTGTGTTGTGAAGTTTTCAAGTTTTGGGTAAGGATTTGATGGATAATGGAATAAGAAGAGGCAAGAGCCTAAACTTGGGGATGCCCAAGGAACCCCAATGTAATATTCAAGGACAACCAAGAGCCTAGTCCCCTCTTTCGTCTTCGTCTATTGGTAATTTCAGTTGAGGCTATATTTTTATTCACCACATGATATGTGTTTTGCTTGGAGCGTCTTGTATGATTTGAGTCTTTGCTTTTTACTTTGCCACAATCATCCTTGCTGTACACACATTTTGAGAGGGACACGCATGAATCGTGATTTATTAGAATACTCTATGTGCTTCACTTATATCTTTTGAGCTAGGCGATATTGCTCCAGTACTTAACTTATATCTTTTTAGAGCACGGCGGTGGTTTTATTTTTATAGAAATTGATGAACTCTCATGCTTGAATTATATTATTTTGAGAGTCTTCTAACAGCATGGTAATTTTCTTTGGTTATAAATTTAGTCCTAATATGATAGGCATCCAAGAGGCATATAATAAAAACTCTCATATAAAGTGCATTGAATACTATGAGAAGTTTGATTCCTTATGATTGTTTTGAGATATGAAGATGATTATATTAGAGTCATGCTAGTGGAGTAATTTTGAATTTGAGAAATACATGTGTTGAGGTTTGTGATTCCCGTAGCATGCACGTATGGTGAACCATTATGTAACGAATTTGGAGCATGGGATATTTTTTGATTGTCTTCCTTATGAGTGGCGGTCGGGGACGAGCGATGGTATTTTCCTACCAATCTATCCCCCTAGAAGCATGCACTTAGTACTTCATTTCGATGAATAATAGATTTTTGCAATAAGTATGTGAGTTCTTTATCACTAATGTTGAGTCCATGGATTATATGCACTCTCACCCTTCCACCATTGCAAGCCTCTCTTGTGCCGCGCACCTTTCGCCGGTACCATACACCCTCCATATACCATCCTCAAAACAGCCACCAGACCTACCTATTATGGTATTTCCATAGCCATCCCGAGATATATTGCCATGCATCTTTCCACCGTCCCGTTTATTACGACACGTTTCCTCATTGTCATATTGCTTTGCATGATCATGTAGTTGACATCGTATTTGTGGCAAAGCCACCTTTCATAATTTTTTCATACATGTCACTTTTAATTCATTGCACATCCCGGTACACCGCCGGAGGCATTCACATAGTCATATTTTAGTTCTAAGTATCGAGTAATAAATTTTGAGTTGTAAGTAAATAGAAGTGTGATGATCATCATTATTAGAGCATTGTCCCATGTGAGGAAAAAAAGAGGCCAAAGAAGCCAAAGAAAAAATGGGAGAAAAAGAGAGAAGGGGCAATGTTACTATCCTTTTTCCACACTTGTGCTTCCAAGTAGCACCATGGTCTTTGTGGCACCAGAGTGACCGGTTCACCATGCATTGGCAGCCCAGAGACCTTGTCTTCTGGCAACACACAAGAACTTGGTACAGAAAAGCAACCGCTTTATTGATGCTAGCAGACCAGAGTTTATATTACAACAGTTAGCGAGGCCAAGCGGCACACACATGGTGCGGTTGAACAATATGTACATTATTTAGTGAACATAAAGGGGCCTCGATCATGACAACTACGCGATAGCGGAACAACGTCGTAGTGGAACTCCATAGCACAGGGACACCAATGTGGACACGATCTAGACTCGGACAGCACTCCTTTCCAATGAGACTTTCCTGAAATCTGGCATGACACGCCAGGTGAGTACATGGAATGTACTTGCAAGATCACAACAAGCATAAACATAATGACAAACAATATCATGATATTTAACCAGTTATTAACAATACAACAACATATCCAACATGCTGTGACTATGCTCAAGTGTTACTCGTCCCTTGGACTGGCTTACCGGACGTGATCATTTCCATACCACAAACGTGATGATCTCAGAGACAAACTCATGATCCTTACAGCGATCACAACCCGACCAATACATGGCCCGTGATCCTTACGGCGATCACAACCCGACCAATAAATGGCCCGTGATCCTTATGGCGATCACAACCCGACCACCTGGTCCAACTCAACACGATGGCCTTACTGCCATCACCTCAGTGCAAACTTAGTGTGCAAATTTATTAAGTGTTGACCCATGGTGTACCCTACTTTCGAGCGTGTCCGTAACCGTGGACTCGGCTATCGATAGATTAATACACTCTGCAGAGGTAGCGCACTGGACCCACACTACGGAACCCACGGCCTCGCACTCTCATTCGGGTGGACCAACGGCATTCCCGCGAAACCACTTCATTGTCATGACACTCTCCCGGCCACTCCGACTCAATCCCCATCGGGCTAGTCCTGGGTGGCCCCGTGTCTACTTCAAGACACCTCGACCACCGTCATGGCCACGATCCACTCTGGGATCCGGTACCAAAACTTGACTTAACAACGGGCTCACAAGGTTATGCCTGCTTACCGGTCCAGGGTACAGCACGCCCATAACCTTCCGTAGATGGAGGCACCGACCAGAGGCACGGCAATGAAACGCATTAAGGCCGTCCCATACCGGCAAATGTGGTTGCACTTGGAAGAACTCGTTTCAGCGGCACCATGACCCGGTCAACAACATATTCAAGTTGAGTTATTTATCAGGTTCAACTTAAAGTGAAAGTAACCGGTGTCATAATGCCATGACATGCATCAGTAACATATGCACCACATATCAATGAAAGTAACTAAGTCAACTACGCTCCCACGGAGGCATCATCAACTCATGATACTTCCCTGCTTAAGATCCAACCTCACTTAAACCAGAATCATTTCTAGCAATCTCATCATTTTTCATCATGCAAGAATAATAATTAAACTAATTATTAATCTCCATGACCATATCATTTTATCATTATTCATAACTAAATTCTTGTTATCTTATCAACAAGATTCACTTCAAACTTTCTGTAAATCAAACATATTTAACATGACAAGCATTTAACAGAATATAATTATCATAATAATAATTTAAATGCATGAATAATCATAGGTTCAAGTAGGAAAATCATAAATATTGAAGTGGCACTATGAAAATGTTGTTGTGGCTTGCCTTAGTGCAGATGAGGTTCACAAGCCTCCTGGTGACCCTCAAGACAAGCCTGCTCTTCTAAAAATAAATAAAACCACAAAAAGAAAACATCAAGAAACCTTCTGAAAATTACCAGAAAATCTAGACAGCAAGGAAAAATCCCATCTTTTGGGTGTTGCTAGATTTTTGGACAAAGAGCACAATGCAAAAAGAATCAATGCATTTGGACTTATAGATAAAAAGTTGTAGATGTTTGAAGTTCTCTGGATTTAAATGAATTTGAATTAAAAATAAAACAGACTGGGGGGTGACGTCGAAGGCGTAAGCCCAGGGTGCCTCCACTCGTACCGCTTCGCGCGCGTACAGAGTGGCTAACTAGCGGGCCCCGCTAGTCAGGCGAGAAGGAGGGGAAGAGGGAAACAGAGAGTGGCGGAGCTTCGCCGGAGCGCACGCCGGCGGCGAGGGCTCTTGGAGCCAAACGAGAGGGGGGGGGGATTGAAGGAGAAGAAGATGGCGCACCTGCCCGTACCCGTAGCATGGCTAGAGGTGGTCGGACGGCGTCGGAAACGACCTCTCCAACAGAGGCAGAGGGCAGCGGTCGTCGGAGACGAAGGCGACGGCGGCTAGGGACGGCTCCAGGGGCTCCAACAGGGCGGAACGGCTTCACCGAAGAGTAGCGGAGGCCCTGGCAGGGTCGCCCTGGTCTGGGAGGGGTTGGAGCTGCGGGGACGATCCAGAGGGGATCGCCGGCGAGCTCGGGCTCGGTGACGGCAGCTCGCGGCCTGCCCAGCCGGGCTGCGGCTTCTACTGGCTTGAGGTGAGTGTAGGAGTGGCTGCGGGTGCTGGAGGAGGCTGGGGGTGGCAGCATTTATAGACGAGCGGTGAGGGGGTTTCGGGCTCCGCCGGAGGACACCTGTCCACGGCGCCCGGCGACGAACAACGCCAGTGAGAGAGAGGGAAGAGGACAGAGATCACAAGGGAACTATTGATGGGCGCGGACGAGCACCGGGGCGAGGGGGAAGGCGACGAGCACAGTGCGCCGCACACTGTGTCATTGGCCGGACCATGCCCGTGCCCGCTGCGGCGAGCTCCGCCGTCGGCGAGTGCCAGGGAGGAGTTAAGGGAGTGGAGACGGGGATGGTGGCGCGGTTTGGCACGCTCGGCTGGGCAGCGAGCACGCGCGCAACAGAGCGCTAGGCGGCACTCAGAGCGCGTGTTTTGCATGCCAGCACGCCTGGACGAATGCGGTCACCGCGTGAACTATGACATCAAGCCACCCTAAGCGCTAATAACTTGATGTCTGGCGTGTAGTCCTTGGTAGTTTGGAGTGTTACCACAGTTGGGCTTGGTTCCAGGTGCAGTAGAAATGGATTTGTACTCCAAGTAAGTTTCTGGACAATAACTTTGGAGGTTTACTATGGTCAAACCACTGGGAGTTGAGGGCTGGGCTTTGGAGGCTAGCCAACACTTACGAAGGTAAATAGGCACAAGAAAAAACAGCTACAATGGAGCTAGTAAAATGGTAGTTGCTGTAGAAACTACCATTTGTGTCCAGAAATGAGATTATTTTCTGTAGCCAAAATATTCCAAAGAGTGATGAAATATTTTTGCTCAGAAAGGTGCCCTAGGGTTCAAAGAATAATTGGGATTTTTCTCATGATTTTAGGGGCTAGAAAAATTAGGGCTGCTTTGGAGCACAAAGGGCTAGCTAGGGTTTTGGAGGGCAAAATGAATATTTTTCATTTAAGAAAAATATTCCAAGCAATATTTTGAGATGATCCAGAGGTGAAGGGATGGATTGAGAAGGAGAAGAAGCACTTGGGTGAAAGTCAAGGGTACCCAAGTGGTTAAGTCCAAATGAAATGATTCAAAAACTCCAAACTCAAAACCAACTCAACTGAAAACCAGACAAAGAAAAAGAGGGCAAAAACCAGGCTGTCACAAACCTCCCCCACTTAGAATGAATCTCGTCCTCGAGATTCGGTTGCGTGGGAAAACTATTCTGGATAAGATGCCCTTAGACACTACTAGGAAAAGGGCTATAGATGGAATGGCCCTAATGGCGCACCAGACAGACGGTGCGCCATTAGTAACGAAATTTTTTTCTTCCAAACATACTAATGGCGCACCAGGGCACAGTGCGCCATTACTAGTTCTAACTAGTAATGGCGCACCAGCCACATAGTGTGCCACTACTATATTTTTGTTATTTTTTTATTTTTTTGCAAAACTACTAATGGCGCACCAGGGAACAGTGCGCCATTACTAGTTTAAACTAGTAATGGCGCACTGTTCCCTGGTGTGCCATTAGTGTTTTTTTGGCAAAACTACTAATGGCGCACCACCAGCAGGTACGCCATTAGTAACCTGGGACGAGCTAGATATTTTGGACGGCCACACCTACCCACTCACTTTCCCCACTTCATTCTCTCCACCTCCTCCTCCTCCAAGCTTGTCTCGGCTGCCTCCTCATCCTCACCTCATTTGCACCATAAATTCATCCAAATTAAGTGGTTAAATTACCTTTTTTTGATAGGTAAGTAAGGGGGAAGCTATCTTTATGCTGTTCTTCCTCTCGAACAACGTGCACATGCACTTTTTATGGCCTAGCTAGATCTATGTATGTTTGTGGTGTTGCATATGTTTGTGGTGTTGCATATATGTTTGTGTTTGCAGGTACCGGTATTTGAAATGCGATAGTTGCCAATATTTTGCCGGAATGTTGATTCATTTCCGTTTCGGCGATAATTTTGGCACTATGCATTCTTTTTGGTCCTATTTTTAGGGAAAGTCATGCCAAAATTTTTCTTGGTTCTAAAATATTGTTTTGCTCTACCCCGCAGGCGACCATGGTCCGCACGATGACCGAAGGCATCGTGAATAGGTTTTTGAGCTCCGCGAAGGCCGAGATGCTTGAAAAGAACGAGACGGAGATAAGATGTCCGTGTCGAAGATGCAAGCTGAAGAGCCTTATTGCAGACCCGGATTCTGGGCAGGTGCGGGACCACCTGCTCTTGCGTGGTTTCGTGAACATGAATATGAAGTCGTCCGTGGGGGTCGGGCAAGAAATGAGGATGGGCAGCAAGACAACCTTCGTGGCTCGGGCGGGCGAGAAGACGAAGAATCTCCAGGACATGATCACGCCGGTGATGCTGTACACAGTCATCATGTAGAAGATGCCGGACATGATGATGAGGAAGATGCGGGAGCAGACGAAGGGCATGATCATGAAGATGAAGATGCCGGCGGAGCAGACGACGATGGACCATCGATGGGCTTGGTGCAGGACCCTCATATTCAAGAGCTGCTTCTCAAGCAGACGGATAACGCAAGAGCCGCCGCCCGAGAGAAAGCCAAGCTGGATCAACTGGAGATAGACGCGGTTACTCCATTGTATGAAGGATGCAGGCCCGAGGATACCCGCCTGAAAGTAACGCTCATGGCTCTGGAGATGAAGGTAAAACACAAAATGACGGACGCATGCTTCGACGAGAACATGTCATTCTGGCACGAACGTCTTCCCAAGGGGAACAAGTGCCCGACCAATTTCGAGGAGGCGAAGAAAATCGTGTGTCCTCTGGATTTACCGCACGTGAAATACCATGTGTGCATGAACAATTGCATCATTTATCGGGACGAGCACGTGGAGTCTACCATATGTCCGGTGTGCGGCGTCACTCGATACAAGAAGAGGAAGAAAGCTCCTCGAAAAGTGGTGTGGTACTTTCCGATCACTCCTCGTCTGCAGCGGTATTTCGCGGACCCTAAGGTAGCAAAGCTCCTGCGTTGGCACGCGGATAGGGAGGAGAAGAAGCGAGAAGATGACGCAAATGATCCGGAGATAAATAAAAAAGACAAGATGCTGAGTCACCCTAAGGATGGGAGCCAGTGGCAAGCGTTGAACTTCGAACACCCAGAATTTGGGAAGGATCCAAGGAACATCATGCTGGGCGCAAGCACCGATGGAGTCAATCCGTTTGGCAGCCAGAGAAGCACACATAGCACCTGGCCTGTGTTTGTGTGGATGTACAACCTTCCCCCCTGGTTGTGCATGAAGAGGAAGTACATTCACATGAGTATGCTAATTGAAGGGCCGAAACAACCAGGGAACGACATCAATCTGTATCTGGGGCTGCTGAAAGAGGAGCTAGACACGTTGTGGAAAACACCAGCCAATACGTGGAACGCTGTAGAGAAAGAATATTTCCCTATGAGAGCCGCACTGCTCACGACGGTGCACGACTATCTCGGTTACGGATATCTCGCGGGGCAGGTGGTCCACGGATTTTCTGGATGCGTCAGGTGCATGGATGACACAACGTATCGCCAGCTAGATAGAGATCCGGGGTCTTCGAAAACCGTGTTCATGGGATATCAAGTTGGCTTCGTGACGATGACCCGTGGTGGAAACGCAAGGATCTGTTCGATGGTGAAACCGAACCCCGAAGACGCCCGCGTACGAGGAGCGGCGAGGAAATAGACGAGCTGTTGAAAAATTGGAAAGATTGCCCAGTGCCGGGAAAGAAGCAAAAGGCGCTAGAGCCGGGAAAGAAGCGAAAGGCACCAGAGCCGCTGCTAAAGGTATGGAAAACGAGGTCTGTTTTCTGGGACTTGTCGTACTGGAAGATCCACCATGTGCCTCACAGCCTTGATATCATGCATATCACGAAGAACGTGTGCGAGAGTCTGCTTGGTACCCTGCTCAACATGCCAAAGAGGACCAAAGATGGGCCGAAAGCAAGGGCAGACTTGAAATCAATGGGCATCAGGGAGGAGCTTCACGCTAATGATGATGATGATGATGAGGCGAAGCAGGACACGGAAAGTCGTCGCAAAGCCAAAAAGGCCAAGAAGACCGAAAATGACTTCCCTCCCGCGTGCTTCACTCTAAGTCAGGAGGAGATCGATCACTTTTTCACCTGCCTCGTAGGAGTAAAACTTCCTTACGGTTACGCAGGGAAGATAAGCAGATACCTAGACTCAGCGAAGCAGAAGTTCAGCGGGATGAAGTCTCACGACTGTCACGTGCTGATGACGCAGATACTTCCAGTTGCAATCCGTGGGATCATGGACGCGCATGTCCGTGAAACGCTATTTGGCCTATGCAACTTTTTCGACGTCATCTCTCGGAAGTCGGTTGGCGTGAGGCAACTCAGAAGGCTACAGGAAGAGATCGTGGTGATACTATGCGAGCTTGAGATGTACTTCCCGCCCGCATTCTTCGACGTTATGGTGCATCTGCTGGTCCATATCGTGGAGGATATCATCCAACTCGGGCCGACGTTCCTGCACAGCATGATGCCGTTCGAAAGGATCAATGGTGTCATCAAAGGATACGTTCGCAACATGTCACGTCCAGAGGGAAGCATAGCCAGGGGCTTTCTGACCGAAGAGTGCATCTCCTACTGCACGAATTATCTAGGCATTGAGAACCCCGTTGGTCTGCCCGTCAACAGGCACCTCGGCAGGCTCGCTGGATGGGGTCACCGTGAGGGTCGCCGCGAAATGCATGTCGACTTCGATGGTCGACTCGCCGACTTTGAAAGAGCAAACCTAGTCGTGCTACAACACATAGACGTGGTCGATCCTTGGGTGGTTGAGCACATAACCTTTATTTAGAAGACGTACAATGACCGAGGCCAACAGAGGACGGACGGAGATATAATCAAAGAGCACAACTCATGTTTCACGCGTTGGTTCAAGCAGAAGCTTCTGTCGTACCCTTTACATGAGGATTCTTCCGCGGAAGAACAACTCATATTCGCCTTGTCACAGGGCGCCGAGCACTACCTGATGACGTATGAGGCGTACGATATCAATGGCTACACATTCTACACCGAGGACAAGGACATGAAGAGCGATGGTTATCAGAACTCCGGGGTAACGATGGAATCCTACACCGGTAACGACAAGGACAGATACTATGGAAGGATCGAGGAGATCTGGGAGCTGAGCTACGCTGGAGAGAAGGTCCCGATGTTCCGTGTCAGATGGGCCAAGAGCGTCATAAAAGAAGACCGGTATTTCACCACCATGGTTATACCCGAAGCCAAATCCAAGACCGCAGGCGCGAACGTCACCGCGAAAAATGAGCCATGGGTACTGGCTTCCCAAGTGGACCAATGCTTCTTCATTACCGACCCGTCAAAGCCCAGTCGTGTTGTCGTGAGGAGAGGCAAAAGGAAGATCATCGGAATGGATGGAGTCGCCAATGAGCAAGACTTCGACAAGTACGGCGACCCGAAGATGGAACATGACGACGACGATGAAGTATCAGCATACACCACAAGAAGAAGCAGGACCACCCTACCTAAAGGATGTCCGTTCAAGAGAAGAACTCCATTTACGAAAAATAAGGGCAAGAAGATTGTGAACAGATAGCTAGCTAAGATCGATTGTATTTAAATTGTAGCCTTCATTTCTCGATTGTATTTCATGGGCACTTTTTGAACTCATGAATATTTCTAAATTTCATGGACACTCGATCTCGATCCCCCTCCATCTCGATCGCTATCCCACCTCGCCAGATCCGGTCCCCCTCGCCGCCGAGCACCCCCCGCACCCTCTACCCCGCTCCACCGGCCGCCGTCGCCGACCCCCCGCACCCTCCCCCGCTCCACCGCCGCTGACGACCCCCCGCACCTTCCACCGCACCCTCCCCGGCCCTCTCCACCGTCACAAATGAATGCAACTCAAATTGCAAAAAAAAACAAATTTGATTATATTTTCAAATAATAAATTTGATGATTTTTTTTCATATTCATAAATATTATTACTGTTTTTATAAATAATTATTACTGTTTCATATTCATATTCATTTTCTAAAAAAATTATTAGATGCAACAAAAAATAATAATAATAAAAAAGATTACTAATAGCGCACCTCTGGCAGGTGCGCCATTGCTATATAAAAAAAGTTTACTAATGGCGCACAGATCGTGGGTGCGCCATTGCTATATATAAAAGAACATTCTAATGGCGCACCGCTTCGTGGTGCGCCATTAGTAAGTTTCCCCCTATAGCTAATTCCTCCCTCTCCCTCGCCAGTTCCCCTTCGTCCCTCTCCCTCGCCAGATCCACCCGCGCGCTGCCCCGACCCCCGCCGGACTCCAGCCCCGCCGCCCCCGCGCCCCCACCACTTCAGCTCCCCCGCGCCGCCGCACCCGCGCCCCTGCGCCCCCCATCACTTCAGCTCCCCCGCGCCCCCGCGCCCCCCACCACTGCAGCTCCCCCGCGCCGCCGCCCCCGCGCCCCAAGCCGGAGGAGGAGGACCAGGAGGAGGACGAGGAGGAGGTCTTCCTCTTTGACTACGAGGACCCGGACGAGCTCGGACGCCCTCGAGCCATCCCTTCGACGCCCGCCGATTTCCTCCGCGTCGGCCACCATCGCCACCGCTCGACGCTGAATTCGCGCCGCCTCGACTAGCTCCGGCTACCCCGAGTCGCCCTCGACCTCCCAAGTGAGCACCCGAGCCGCTTCCCCCTCTTCCCCCTCTTGATTTCCTTCTGATGTGTTCTAGTTCATGCATCGTGTACGAGTTGGTGTTGGCCATTACTTAATTTCCTAAGCAGTTCCATTACTTAATTGGTTCCCCCGAAGAAGATTTTTTGTTTGTATAGAGGAGGGTGAGTGAGGAGGGCAGGAGAAATAGATGGATCAATCACAGAGTCAGTGGTTGTTGCATTGCACTTGCTTGCAAATTAGGAGGTACTATGTGAGAAGGAGAGCTAAACCAGCAGAGGAGCAGCGGAGGCAGAGGCAGCTAGGCAGTCAATTAGGAAAGTTGGTGTGTGCTCTGAAGCAAGAGTGAAGTCAAGGAGATTTGTTTGTTTGCTAAGTTAGAGAAAAACTTTGTGTCCAAGTAGTAGCCATCAGGAGGTTGAAGTAGGTGGATCACCACTCATAGTCAGCAATTTATATTGGAGCTTGGTGTACTGAACTCTGAATATTCTTTTTGTAGTTCATCTATGTTTAGGGATTTATAAGTGGTGTCTTTCTTGTGTTTTATACTAGTAGTATCACCTTTTTTTACTAGTAGCCATTAATTAATATTCATTTTTTTAGTCATCATGCCTTGTTGCCTCTGTGCAAGTTGTGATCATCCAAGCAGAGGAATTATAATCCTTGAGCTCTTCTTCCGCTGTTTCTCCTGTCAATCTAACTGCCTCTATTCAGAGAAGAGAAGAGAATACAAATGAATTGGCTTGTTTATGTCAAATACAAATGAATTGCTATTTGTGGAGTTTAGGCTCCTTTGAATCAAGGCAGCACTGTCAAATGAGCTCCTCTTCTTTCTACTCCTTACCTAGACATAATAAACTTGGCAAGTTTTAGCAACAAGAATACAAATGATAGTCACTGCAGCTGCACATGATCTCTGCTAGTTATAGAAATTCATTGCTTGTCCTATGTTTTCTGTCAGGGTATTGTTTAGGAAGCTTGCTTGAGTTTATGTCCTTTAATTTCTAAATCTGCGGTTCTAGCCACTGTTTGTAGTTCTAGCCACTGCTTGCTGTTAGTTCCTCAAGGAGTTCTACACAAAATTAGCTCAACAAGTTGCATCTGGCTTTTACAAAGTTGTTTTGGCTTAAGAGGATAAGTTGTTGTATATACTGTCATAAAGTTCAGCAAGAACAGGGCATCAACAGTGCTACTCTAGTATCTAGTTGGGGAGGGACAAATGGACAGGGCATCACTGTAGTTGTACTGCACAACAAACTATTAGTCATAGGATTAACACTCCTCATATGAGATGAGAGGATTTTTTTTAAATGGCTTCTTGCAGTTTTGAAAATTCAGTTTTATTCGGTTACTGAAAATTCAGTTAATTCAGTTAGGCACACAAATTTCAGAACTTTTGTGTGCCCTAGTACTTGGTGTTTGTAGAAAACCAGGAGTGTCAATGTGACTAGAATTCACTTGTTCTTATATGGGTGAAACTTCACTTGTTTTTAGGCTAGTGCAGGGTGTTGCTTTATTCTGTCATCATTTGTAACTATGTCACAAATAAATTGTTCCTTCTTCTGTATTTGACAAGTAATGACTGTTGATAAGCTGAGGCATGGATTAAGCTGTTTCTTTGCTGTAACATACTGTATATCACTCCACAATGAAATACATTACATATTGTTGTGCTGTGTAAAACTTGTTCATGTACTGAACTACTAATGCCTTGTGATGCTCTGAATTACTTGTGATGCCTCTGAATTACTTGTGATCCCATTGAGAAAGACTTGTAAAGATGATGATCATCTTTTACAGAAAACAATTTCTGTAAACACGTCAGTAACTTTGCTAGTTTGCTGGGTTTTGTCTCCGACCATCGTGTTGTGATGATTTTGCAGGTACCCCGAGAGGCCCTTGAGTTTGCTGGAATGTCGATTAACTTCCGTTCCGGCAAATTCGGGTACTCCATATGTCCTATTTTCAGCAAAGGTCATGCTGAAATTTTCCGTGAATGTTAGCATGACTTTGCTAAAAATAGGACATATGGGGTACTTGTGACTAATGCATGGGCCGGGGTCTTAGTACTTAATTAAGTAGGATCAACTGCCCCTTTATTCTTGCTGCATTAAACCATAGGTGGCAATAGAGCCAAGTGATTAGGCCCAACTTAGAATTCTCCTTCCCAGCTTAGCTTTTAGGGTGCCTCGGAGTCGATGAGAACCTAAATGATGTACGCTTAGACTTTTAGGGTGCCTCGGCGTCGACAAACCCTAAATGATAAAAGCTTAGCTTTTAGGACGCCTCGGTGTCGACAAACCAAAAATGATGAGACCATGATCTTGTTCCTTGACAATAACCAACTTTTTGACCATACTTTTTTCCTATTTAGAGCGAAACATGGCCCACAACGATGAGGCCGGCGGTTCGGGTGGCAAGCAATTCTGGGAGCTGTCCCAGGAGATGGAGGAAGAACCTCACCGCTATGAGGACGCCGCCGCGGAAGACACCGATCCTGACTACACAATCCCTAGTGGCGTCGGGGATGACACCACTGATGGTGCCGCCGAGGATGCCACCACTGATGATGGCGGCGCACGCAGAGATGGCAGCCAACCGAAGAGGCAACGGAAGGACCGGCGCCCGAACGTGCTCGGCACCGTCAAGGAGGAATTTACTAGAGTGCACTCCGACGGGCATCCAACGGTGCCCAAACAAGTAGTCAAGGGGTACTCGGTTCAGCTCGGGTGCATTCTCCGGAGCACCGTCTCGATCAACACCGAGAACCTAAGGCATAAGGACCGAGGGAATTTGCGTAGCCTCCTCTTCACGAAGCTGCACGAACGATACAAGTTCCCCGCTGAGTTTGCAAACACACGCCTCTCAGGGAATAAAGTGAATAGTGCCGCCCTCACGAGGATGAGCACGGCACTGTCTACATGGAGAAGCACGGTGAAGGCAATGATTGAAAGGTGATAGTTATGAGAAGATCAAGGCGAAATATCCTTTGATGAGCGAAGATGACTACAAGGAGTTCAAGATCAAGTGCGAGAGCAGCGCAACCTCCGAATTAAGTCAGTGGGGGAAAGAAATGCGGGAGTTGAACTTAGGAGTACACCAACTCGGTCCCGGCGGTTACAGAGTGGCGGAGCCTATATGGGACAAGGACGACGCGGAGCGTGCAGAGCAAGGCCTACTGCCCCACTTCGAGAAATTACGTGACAAGCAGACCAGGAACTTTGTCAGGGCCCGGTACAAGGAGGACCCGGTAACAAAGGAGCTTACCACGGATCCAAAGACCAGGGCGCTTGAGCTTGTTCGGGTAAGGAATACACCCCCGCGTAATTAGGTCCATATGGTTGCATTCTAATTAATGAAGCCAAATTTCTAAATGGTTCACATTCCTTCCGCAGGAGGCTGAAAGCAGTAGTGCGGGGTCGTCTCAGAGCTCCCCTTTTGACACCCCTTTAAATAGGGCGTTGAACGTAATGAAAAACAAGGATAAGCTCAGTAAGCCGTCGTCAGCTGGTCGTGTGGCCGGCAAAGGCTTGTCCACAAAATGGGCGTCATACTATACCGCTGGTGGGCAAAAGGAGAAAAAGACCAGCTCGGAAAGCCAGTCGCGCGAGGTTCAAGAACTCAAGGCACAAGTGGTGCGGATTCCGGAGATTTTCCAAGAGCAAGTGCAACAACAACTGGGAACGACGCTCACCGCCATTGTGCCTACCTTGATTCAGGGGCTGACGAAGTGGATTGCAGGCGGCCAACAGGGGCCTCCCCCGGTTCCCAGCTTCACGGCCAGCAACTCGCACAACGCGCAGGCGGCGCCATTGGTGTCTCCGGCGGAGGCGGTATTCGTGTCTCCGGTGCTGGCACGGGCATTGGACCTTAATGCACCCGGGTGTACGCCGACCGGCACCTCACCAGCAAGCGGCCCCTCCGTCAGTTGCACGCCCGCCGTTGGCGGTGCCTCGACATTAGCCGAGCTCGACGGCATCACGGTAACTAAGCCTCTCGGCCGATGACTTCATCTCCTTGCCTTTGACTGGGCATCCCTGATGCCCTACATGTTTTCGCAGGGCGCCATCGATGTTCCTTGCACTCTCCTGCACTTCGTGGGCGGCGAGTTGGTCGATGTCGCCAAGGGCAGAATCATTCAACCAGGCAACCGCGTGTTCCGCGGTAATCTGATGCCACCCACCTTGTATAGGGTTGAACTGGTTCGAGTGCTGCCAGGCTGCGACGAGTTGTTACCTCCGATTTGACCCGCTGGGGCCGACGAAGATGATGGAATGACCCTCAGCGCCTGCGTAAGCTGGCCCCTGCTTTGGCCGAAGAGCCAGATTCGGTTGGGGGCGTGGGACACCACCCCACAGACAAGACCGCCAGTCGTGCCAGCGCCAAGCCATGGCAAGAATGCCGCAACGCTACCGGACATGCCGGACATCCCTATGGCACAGGATCCGGACATGCATTTGGCACAGGATCCGGACGACGACGACAACGACGGCGGTACATTTTCCAACGTCGATAAGTACTTTGCCGAACATGGGTACGGTGACGAGTTCTGCGGGCCTCCTTCTCAAGAACCCAACCCTGAAAAAGACGACCGCGATCTAGCTGGTACGGCGGAGAAACCCAATTGCAATAGGCGTCGTCTGGCGTTCCATTCTCCGGAGACGCCTCCAGCTGCCGCCTTCACCGAGCCTCAGATAGCTGAGGTGCCAAATATTATCAGCCCCAACACGCTCAAGAAGGCGGTCTGTGAGCAGAACCCGACCCCGTTATAGCAGATCAGGAAGAAGGGACGGAAATGAAGGACTAACAAGGGCGCCAGTGCAAGCCAGCCGGCACCGAGTACGATCCGTGCTCAAGACGGGCCACCTTCAGCTAAGGATATCTCGAGGAGGGTGCATGTGGCGGGTAGGGCGATGCTACCGACAAATATGCTCAATGCTGCAACCGGTGCTATGCGGAGTCTGCATGACAGTGTTCTTTCTTTGGAGAAGCGGCTTCTCAGAGAGAATGATGTGGCATACCCGGTTTTCGTGGCGAAGGTGCCAGAGGGCAAGGGCTTTGTGGATAGCGCCGTCGGGGGTACGATCGTCCTGCGGTTTGATGACATCTTTGCTATGCTTAACCTTCATCCGCTGCACTACACCTTTGTTCGGCTGTTTTCGCTGAGTATGGAGATGCCGATCATTAGAGGCAAGACCCCGGACATTGTGATAGTCGACTCCTTCTACATGCGTGCCAAGATCTTGGGCATCGCTGGGGACCGGCAAGTCGCGAGTTCACACCTCGAAGGCGTCATTCTGGCAAACCCAGATAAGGATAACTTCCTCGTGCCTTACTTCCCCGAGTAAGTCATCTCCTAACCGCCCCGTAACATATGATTTCTTAGATTTCGATCGTTCTGTTTTTTTCTAACATTCCGTGTTCTGTGCAGTGACACACATTGCACACTCATCCTCTTAGGCCCGAAATATTCCATTGCCACGTATTTCGACCCGGACCGTGACTCCAAGATAGACTACACAAATATCAACAAAGTTCTTGATGATGCTCTCCCCGGCTACGCCGCATCTAGAGGCACCTTTAAGAGGCCAGCTCGTAGGGACGGCAGGCACGTGTTCACCCACAATACGACGTTCCCCTGCGTCAAGCAGCCGCCTGGCGGTCAGAAGGATGCCTACTACGCCCTCCATCACATGCGGGCGATCGTACGGGACCATAATCACCTTCTGCTACCAAATAATCTCAAAGATTGGGCCGCAAGCTTGGCGGCAATCCAGGACGCGGACATCCGACAAGAATTCTTTCGCATCCAGTCGGAGTTTGCAGAAATCATCCATCAAGATGTCCTTCGTACCTCGGGGCAGTTCTACCTCAAATTTTAACCGTCCAATAGTGAGATAGACACAACGCTACAAATGCAGGCTGACAACGCCCGCGACTTCATGACCATCACGACAGCCGATGGCTTCATCCACGCTCCGGTCCCATGAGTCGAGTCGAAAGTAGTGATGCTATGTGTAGTTCTGAAACATTGATTAGCTCATGTTGTAATTAAACTTTAATGAACTTGTATGTCTCTTTGGTTTGGACAGTCGTTCAACTTAGATGTAATCGATGCTATTTATTAGTAGGACCATGAATCGTGCTATTAATGTCTTGCTTTTCTCTTCCGATCCTTTTGTTGCATACTTATATATTGCTTATGTATTGTCTGTTATTTGTCTAGTGCATAGAGATGTCGTCGTATGTCGTGTACAAGGGTAAGGTTCCCGGAGTCTACGACGACTGGGAGGAGTGTCGGAGACAGGTTCACCGTTTCAGCGGTAACAGTTACAAAGGGTACACCACTAGGGCGGAGGCAGAATCTAGATACGCGCGCTATCTAGCCGGGAGAGAGGAGGGAGCGCTGGAGGAACCGGATGAAGACCAGTTTCATCGCGATGATGCTCATCGTGATGACCGCAGCTCTCTTCTGTGTGATGGTAGTTTAGATGATCGATATCGACTTGTAATGTGAAGACAAACTCGCTACTCGCGGTATCGAGACTTGTAATGTTCTATCTTTGTTCGGTCTTTTGAATTCGGAGACTAATATGATGAATTGTATTCAGAGACTAATCTTCTATTGTATTCGATGAATCTGCTGTTGCTGTGTGGTGCTGCTTATATTCTGTCAAATAATATATTTTGTAATCTGTGCAAAAATCAGAAAAGAAAAAAACCCTAATATACATACTAATGGCGCATCACCCCAACGTGCGCCATTAGTATGCCAAAGGATACTAATGGCGCATCACCCCGCAGTGCGCCATTAGTATGCCAAAGGATACTAATGGCGCATCACCACGCAGTGCGCCATTAGTATGCCAAAGGATACTAATGGCGCATCAACCCGCAGTGCGCCATTAGTATGGCGAAGCACATGGGTAAATATGGCCCCCTGTGAGGCATACTAATGGCGCACCGTGGCCTATACTAATGGCGCACTGCCTGGTGCGCCATTAGTATACCAGATACTAATGGCGCACCAGTGGTGTGCCATTAGTAAAAAATACTAGTGGCGTGGTACTAGTGGCGCACCAGTAGTGCACCATTAGTAGGCAAAACTGGTGCGCCACTAGTAGGCCCTTTCCTAGTAGTGAGAAATTCTTCTGATTCCCATGTTGATTCTGACTCTGTGTGATGCTTCCATTGGACTTTGTAAAACTTCCGTGCTTTACTACGAGTGACTCTTTCCATCTGATCCAAAATTTTCACCGACCTCTCTTCATATGTTAAGTCCTTTGCCAGCTCTATTTCTGTCAAATCAGTATTTTTCTCAGGTGGCGATATGCACCGTCGTAATTGTGAAACATGGAACACGTTGTGCAC